>NC_141039.2:2575000-2785000 GCF_052040795.2 Danio rerio
ACCACGGCGCGTGTAAAGAAAACTCAGCAGACAGCGAATCCTCATCCCAGCAGGAAGATTCCCAGAATTCCTTCAGATGAGGCGTTGGTGACATCACAGCCTGATAATGAGTGCTGAAGTTTGTTTCTTGGATGTCTGAAATGTGTTGTGAGATGAATAAGTCTCATTTCAGGAAGTGATACAGAGTAAATGCAGTATTGTCACCCCTAAAGGGGAGCTATTATGCAAAAATGCATTTTATAAGGGGTTTAAACAAAGTTGTGTGGAAACATTCGGTGAATATAACCAGCTTCTAATTGTAAAAGTGTTTCATATTTGTTGTTTAGAATCAGACTTGATTAAACAGTCTGCAGAAACACTTTGATTGACATTCTCCCTTTGTACGTGTCATCAGACGGGGAAAGCCCCGCCCACTAGTGGCCATCTCTCTCTCATTAGCATAGGAGGTTAGTCTTGTTTTTTAATTTGCCACTATACTGACACACAGGCATCAGTAGCTCCGCCCTTTTCTGAAAAGAGCACAGTCTCATTTGAATTTAAAGCGACAGTCACTAAGGGTGCTTTCACATCTGTAGTTCGCTTCATTTGGTCCGGACCAAGGGCATTAAATGATACATTGTTGCATTTTCTGCCGTCTTTGGGTCGTTTTCACGCCACACTTCTGGGTTTGGTCCGAACCAGTTGAAACTAACCAAAATGCAGTCATCTGACAAAATCCACATCTCTCATTGGCCAGATGTTGTTGAACATATTTCTTCAGCTGCTTATTGATTGGTCAGAATTCACGTGCGGGAAAATGCCAACGAACTCCCGCAAGTAAACAAAACCGGCAGACACAAAACGTCGTTTTTACTCTTGAGGGACGACTGCGCTGCTGATTGTATGCCTGCTTTAGACAAACTATATATTTCGAGAATGAAGCGCGGCTGGAAAACAGTGTTTAATGCATCGCTCGTCACTTCAGGAGGAGGCGGGAATTAACTTAGCTAAACTGCAACATGCTCATCTTGGGGAAATATTACTAACGATGCATTAGCTAATGTTTTCCCCCCTCTCTCTCTCTCTCTCTCTCTGTTGGTAAAGCATCCCATAATGCACAGCGCATCGGCCTGCGGCAGCTGGATAAGGCCAAAAGGCGCAGTACTTTTTGCGGTTGGACCTGTTTTAGTACGGATCATATTCCCACCACAAACGAACCGCTCCAGGGTTCTTTTTAAAAGCGTATCGAGACCACCTCTTCAAGCAGGTCTTGGTACGCTTATTTGGCCCGCTATTGGTGCGTACTTGAGTACGATTGCTGCTTTCACACCTGCACAAATGAACCGCACCAAAAGAAAAAAAATTAACTCAAGCGCGATTCAATAGAACTAAATAAGGCAGGTGTGAAAGCACCCTAAACGCCACAATTTGGATCAAAGCCTAAAAGGGTCAGTTTCAGACTGATAAAACATCATCTGGGGGTTATTTTGAGATGAAACTCATTTCTCATTTTTCATATTTTAATATCAGTGAACTTGATTGATATTATACTTTATACTTCTAGTTTTCATTTGGATGCGCCTTGATGGATTTGCTCTTCTGTGTTTGGACTTTCAGCAGTGAAAATTAAACCACACTGAACTGAACTAAACTAAACTTCAGCTCTGAAAACTGGACTGACACAGTTCCCTGCTGAAAAATCCAGCTTAAACCAGCATAGGCTGGTTGGCTGGTTTTAGCTGGTCGACCAGGCTGGTTTTAGAGGGGTTTCGGCCATTTCCAGGCTGGTTTCCAGCCATTTCCAGCCTGGTCTTAGCTGGTCAGGCTGGAAAATTCAGCTAAAACCAGCTTGACAAGCCGGGTTTAAGCTGGACATAGCTGGTTTTGGCTGGGTTCCCAGCCTGGCTAGGCTGGTCAAGCTGGTTTTAGCTGGTCATCTCCCAGCCTGACCAGCTAAGACCAGGCTGGAAATGGCTGGAAACCAGCCTGGAAATGGGCAAAACCCCTCTAAAACCAGCCTGGTCGACCAGCTAAAACCAGCCAACCAGCCTAGACTGGTTTAAGCTGTTTTTTCAGTAGGGTTTACATTCACTAGAACTTGAATATAGAACTTTATACAACAGTTCTGTCTGGTTCTCAAATCTGATTGGCTGATAGCCGTGCGATATTCTGCAATATCAGAACTCCTACAGCCTCTTAACCTTTGTGTATTACTCCGCCCACATACAGCCAGCAAAAAGCAGACACTACAGATCTAAAGTTTAAAAGATGCTCGCTCAACTGTTTAACTGTCAGCTTATGATTTGAATCCGGAAGAAAGTAGTTCCTCATACAAAAGGGTTTTTGAGACTCTCCATGTTTGATTTTGTTTTTATATACACAATTATGCTGTCAAACTGTTGTATAAACGCAATATCACACTCGTAGCAGTGCGATATGGCTGTATATCGGCACTGGTGGGGGCACTACCAACGCACGCCTCCAACCAGTGCTGATATACAGCCATATCGCACTGCTACGAGTGTGATATTGCTCATATGTTTCGCTGCTTTGACACAATCAACATTTTAAAAGCGCTGCAGAAATAAAGATTAACTGAATGTGGAAAAAGGCCTGAAAACAGCTCAAATCAATGTTTGAGCTTTAATGATGCTCTCCTCTACAGCAGATACATAATGGCCATGGTCTTGATCACATTGACAACTAAAAGAGATGCGTAAAGATTACATAAGCCGGATCTGCTTCCAATAAAGAGAGACGCAATCTAAAAAGCATCTGCGAGAATGACAGAGAGACGGACGCAGAGCCAGTGAAACGCTACCTTGCTGCGGGCTGTTTGTGTTAGTAAGTAAGTTAAGTATAACCTCTTTAGCCTCGGCATACCAGGAAAAAAACTCGCTTTTTTGATGTGGCTCTTCAATGAAGAAAAGCAAACATGGATGTATTACCGAGGCCAGAGCCGCGCTGATTCCAAGAGATATGTGCGTAATTAGATTCGATCCATTTTTTCAGGCCTTTTATTAAATTATAGGCAGTTTCAACAATATTTTTGTAAACTGAATTCCTCTTAGGTTTTTTTTTTTAATATAAGAAAAGCAAGACTGGGGGTGGCACAGTGGTTAGCACTGACAGCAAGAAAGTCACTAGTTCGAGCCTCGGCTGGACCAGTTGGCGTTTCAGTGTGAAGTTGGCATGCTCTCCCCGTGTTGGCATGGGTTCTCCGGGTGCTCCAGTTTCCCCCTCAGTCCAAACACATGCGCTACAGAATGGATGAACTAAATTGGCCATAGTGTATGAGAGGGAGCACTCACATTAGGCACAGTTGTCTAAAGCGCGATTGTCCCCCATCCCTTCTGCTGCTCAGCCTGCACTCACATTTTTACCAACTAGACCTGAGCACGCTCACATCATCGATGATGCGACTGTTCAGTTTAACAGGAAGAGAAGTGCTCTCGCTTAGCACAGTGGACATTGCATTGTTATATTGTTTTATTATTATTATTATTATTATTAATAATAATAATAATAATAATAATAATGCCTTACATTTATATAGAACTTTTCTGGGCACTCAAAGCGCTTTAAACAAAGGGGGGAATCTCCTCATCCACCACCAGTGAGCAGCATCCATCTGGATGATGCGACGGCAGCCATTTTGCGCCAGACCACAGCTGATTGGTGGAGGGGAGACCTTGGCTGTTTCTCAATTCCAAGAACACAGAGAACGGACTTGTGTTCTTGTGGAGATCGGTCTTGCCAGGTGTCCTCGGAAGAACGAACTCCGGAGACCGCAAGGGCAGAGAACGCGGTCCTTTGAGAAATGGGATGCTGCGTTCTTCCTGATGGTCACGTGACCTTCACGTGTTTTAAATTATAAATTATTTAAACATTACAGCATTCATACAACGATTTATTGTTTTTCCCCTTTTCAAAATATATACTTTGCATTAAAACATTATAAATATATGTTGCACAATATAAATAAAACAGATTTTAATAGGAATTTCAGCAAACAAACACCCTTAATGTGTTTATACTTTTATTAAGATGTCCATGGTAATGTTTACTTTCACCGTTTCATTTAGGGAAACTCCTGAGTTAAATAATTTATATCTCTGAACTTTAATAATAAATCTAGATAAAATGCAGCGCTTCCCACCTCCAGTCGCAATGACTTCTGGGACTTCCTGAGTGAGTTCGGTGCTCAAGTCTGCATCGTTGCGTCCTCGATATCAAGATCACATCCGGGAAGTTTCACGCGTCCTCCGTACTTGCGGTCTTGAGTATTGGAACTGAACTTAGGCAGCTGATGATGATGTTGTACGAGAACACGAGGACGCAAGACCGCTGAAGAACGCATATTGAGAAACAGTCATAGCGATGAAGCCTATTATGATATGGGGAGGGTTAGGAGGCCATGATGGACAGAGGCCAATGGGCAGATTTGGTAGGGATGCCAGAGTTAACCTCCTACTCTTCTTTCGAAGGACATCCTGGGATTTGTAATGACCACAGAGAGTCAGGACCTCGGTTTAACGTCTCATCCGAAAAACGGCGCTCACTAAACATTATAGAGTGTCCGTCACTATACTGGGGCATTACGACCTGCACAGACTGCAGGTTGGGCTGCTGAGATTAGATACCTGATTGGAGCTTTTGTGCCATTGCGTATCCTTCCCTTATTCGTCAAGCTCCTATCATAAGACAATAAATAACACATGGCTTTATCGCTACCGGAAGACGGCAGACCAGCCTTCACTGTAAACAACAACATGGGCACAGAAATGGGAGCGCACTTTTGCACTATTATCTGTTTTAGGCGGCATTGTGCAGTTATTCATTTGTCACGTTTAGTAACAACTCGACCTCGTCGTCTGTCCACAATAATACCTCTCTTGCTTTCTTTGCCATCGCGTTCATTGTTCAACCGGTGTTTGTTGACTAACAATAAACAAATGCCGAGCGAGACACATGCTTCCTGTTTATACTAGAACGCACATGGCCAGAGTGCGCAAATGGTCACGTGATATACGTTTTTGGTGGCGTAGTGTGGACGGAGATATGTTCAGAAACGCTTGGTGAAACGCTAGTGTGAATGCGGATCATTTTTGATTTAAAACGCCGTTTTAAAACTAAAACGCACTAGTGTAAATGGGGCCTAACTTACATCAGTTACATCAGTTTAATTTGACCAACTTTATCCATTCTCAGTTCAGTTGTGACCAGCACAATCCCTTGTTTTGAGGCTTGTATTAACACCTGAACAGATAAATGAATATTTTGAGCAGTAAAGCTTTACACTTTTCATCCGGTGCTGTTTTTCTAGCATCTCGTCAGATTGAAAACCTGTGCGGTCATTGAACTGCTTGGTCCGACGGATCTTCCAGTTAATTTTTCCTTTTTCCTGCTGCTGAAGTGTCCAGCGGGGCTGCAGATTAATACGACCCCTGTAAATCTCATCATACCAATGCGCTGGAATATTTCTGCCTTTCAGCGAGTGCGATTTACAGTTGTGTCAGATATTGAGCAGGCTTATCTGGCGGCTGTCGAGCTGCAGATGAATGAAGTGATGAGGAGAGAGCGACAGACAGAGATGCAGCTTGTGGAGACAGGCTTTGTGACAGCATAACCCGACATGATGAACTGCTTAATTAAGCTTTGGGATGAAAAACGGCCATCTGACCTGGGCAACTCCAGCTGTGAAAGAAATTACTAAATAATTCCACAAGACAAAACGCTGCAAATATGAAACCACGTGACTTTCTGGCACACACACGCTTTCTGCATGACTAAAGATGTTTCACGTGCAGTAAAGTAAGAGTTTGGTTGATCATTTTTATCATTGAGTTTCTTTTTCAAAGCCACTTGCATTTGTATTGTAGCCTATATAGTGGTTATGGACATTGTCCTTTAATGGCTAGCAACATGCTAATTGCCTCAAACAACATGCTATATACTAAAACATGCTTGCAACGTGTTTGTGTCAACAACACATCAACCAAACAAGAAATTTCCTGAGCACATGGTAAAATCATGTTAACAACATGCTAAAGTCTTGCTAGCAATATTTTTATTCATGTTAACAACATGCTAATTCCTACCAGAAACATGCTAGCAACAAAATAATTCAGGTTTACAAAATGTTGATAGTTAATGTTAAAAAAAACATGCTAATTGATACTAAAACATGCTAGCAAACATGTTAGCTTATGCTAACAACATAATTATTCATACTACAAACATTAATTCCGGTTTACAAAATGTCAACCCAAACAAGAAATGTGACAAGACCATGCGAAAATCATGTAAACAACATGACAAGTCACGCTAACAATCATCTTATGTCATTCTTACAGCATGCTACTTCATACTACAAACATGCTAGCAACATGCTAGTTCATGTTAACCCAAACAAATATGCTAACATGTTAAAATCATGTTAACAACATGCTAAAATCATGCTAGCAACATGTTAATTCATGTTAAAAACATAATGCTACATGCTAGAAATGTGTTAGCAATACATTATTTTGTTAACAACGTCAACTCAAGCAACAAATGTGTTAACATGATAATAACAAAATAATGTTGACAACATGCTAAAATCATTCTAGCAACGTTAATGTTAACAACATGCTAATTCATACTAGAAACATGTAAATTCATGTAAACATGTCAACCCAAACAAGAAATGTGATAACATGCTAAAATCCTGTTAACAACATGCTAAAATCATACTAGCAACATAATTTGTGCCAACAATGTGCTAATTCATGCTAGAAACATGCTAATTCGTTAACATGTCAACCCAAAAAACGTGCTAAAATCATGCCAACAACATGCTAAAATCATGCTAGCAACATGTTAATTCATGTTAACAACATGCTGATTCATATTTGAAACATGTGAACCTGCTAATTCATGCTACAATAATGCTAGCAACATGCTAATTCATACTAAAAACATCATAACAGCATGTAAGTCATGCTAAAATCATGTTACTTTAAAAGATCTGGGTGTTATATTAGACATCAACTTAACTTTTAACTTCATATCTCCCATGTCACAAAAAAGCCTTCTATCATTGGAGAAACATCATTAAGCTAAGAAGAATGCTATCTATCTCAGAGGCAAAAAAGCTAGTCCATGCTTTTATGACCGCTAGATTAGATTACTGTGATGCTCTGTTTGCTGGTTGCCCAGTCTCCTCTATTAATAAACTTCAGTTAGTGATAAATGCAGCTGCCAGACTTCTTACCAAATACAGAAAATACTATCATTTTACACTCATTTTATTCTCCGTACACTGGCCGCCTGTTAAATTACATATTAATTATAAAATATTGCTTCTTACTTGTAAAGCTATAATTAATCTAGTTTCCTTTTTATCCAACCCCCTCTTTAAAATTGGTTGCTATTCTGGTAGTACCCAGAATAGCAAAGTCCACTAAAGGAGGTCGAGCTTTCTCATATATGGCTCCTGGTATAGCCTTCCTGATCCTGTTTGAGGCTCGGACACACTCTCCCAGTTCAAAACATCACAAAACTGTAGGATGCATGGAGCCAGACACTGCAAAAGATGCTTTCCTTACTTAGATGTTTCGTCTTGCCACTTAATTTTGACATATTATTTCAATCCAATTATGTCAGGACTGCTCTCCAAACCCATCAGTGTGTCAAATACCAAAGCCAATCAAATTCCTGAAATGCATAAAGATGGCTCTTCTTCTCTCTTGCCTTCAGAAGGAGCTGTGAGATGAAGGATAACTCTTGTTTTTCTTTGCAGAGAGTCAGTTTTGGGCCTGAGGGTTTTGGTGGCGCTGCTGTTACAGTACAGTTAGACGGTGTGCTTTCTGTCCTGCTTATTTCTATTGGCATTTCGTGTCTAATCCAGCAGGATTTGGGTTTGTTTCATGTGGATTTGGAGGTTTGGGAACCAGAGGATGGAAAAACTCCTCTAGAGCAACACGGCGAACGAAAAGAGCAACAATACGGTGGTCCTCACCGCAAACACTCAGCATGCATTTATTTATAGTTGGAAAGACACAGATCTGATTTGGCTCCAAAGCTGAAAACAATACAATCACTGTTCTGGGTTTGTCCAGGAAGTCTTTATGGCTTGAGGGACATCTCACAGTTAATGTGCACAGGTTAATTAACAATATGAAGAGTACTGACATTTGAAATGTTTGAAGTACTTTTGTTTTGACGAGGATATTTATTTATTCGTTTTCGAATCTGCCACTATGCTGATACAGAGGCATTTGTGGCTCCGCCCACTGCTAAAAAGAGCACAATCTCATTTGAATTTAAAGCTACAGTCACCCAAATGCCACAATTACGACCAAATCCTAAAAGGGTCAGTTTCAGAGAGTTAGTAAACATTATCTGTGTGGTATTATGAGATGAAACGTCACACACACACTGGGGACATCACAGACTTATTTTACATTTTGCAAAAAGGGGCATAATGGATCCCTTTTTTTTGTCCATACATACACCCGTCTCTTCTCTCAGAAATCTGTAAATACAGTCGACAAAAAGTTGAATTTAAACACCAGGTGTATAAAGAAATGTGTATCCCCTGTGTCTACCCATTATGGGATAGACCCAAACACTTATCAGCAGGTGTAAACAGGGCTTTAGACGTCTGTGTTTAATAATGTCTCTTTGGCTGATGTGGGAAAGACGCAGCTTCGGGAGTTCGCTGAAGATTTTGTTTTGTGTGCAGGAAAAGCGTGAAAGCTGAGATGTTTGTCTTGACATACTGTCAGCGGTCGGCTGGACTCAAAGGACTCCTGCTGTTTGTGTGTGTGTGTGTGTGTGTGTGTGCAAAAGTATCTGCAGAAACTGAGGCCCCTTTTACACTAATGTGTTTTAGTTTTAAACAGCGTTTTAGATCAAAAACAATCCGCGTCCACACTAGCGTTTCACCCAGCGTTTCTGAACTTATCTCCGTCCACACTACGCCACCAAAAACGTATATCATGTGACCATTCGCGCACTCTGGGCATGCGTGTTCTAGTATAAACAGGAAGCATGTGTCTCACTCGGCATTTGGTTATTGTTAGTCAACAAATGCCGGTTAAACAATGAACGCGATGGCAAAGAAAGCAAGAGAGGTATTTTTGTGGACAGACGATGAGGTCGAGTTGTTACTCAACGTAACAGACAATAGTGCAAACAATGCTCCCATTTCTGTGTCCATGTTGTTGTTTACGGTACTGTCTTCCGGTAGCATTAAAGCCATGTGTTATAGTCATGTGATAGGGGCTTGACCAATACGGGAAGGATACGCAATGACACAAAAGCCCCAATCAGGTAGCAAATCTCAGCAGCCCCGCCTCCGTTTTCAGATGTCTCCGTTTTCCCTCGTCCACACTGAGACGGAGCAGCAGCGTTTCAGAATGAAAACGGCCTCACCAGCGTTTCCAAAATGCTCTGTTTTCAGCGCACAAAAACTCCGGTGTAGTGTAGACAGATGGCGTAATCGTAGCAAAACTTATGCGTTTTCAAACTAAAACACATTAGTGTAAACAGGGCCTTAGTGTATTGTCTGCAGGTTGGATCGTGTAGGATCGTGTAGGTCTGCATGGTCCTGGAACAATACGTAATGTTGTTGTTAAGTATTGCGATAATGATATTTCTTACAATAAAACATTTCCCTAGAAAAAAAAAGTAAAAAAAAAATATTTTCATATTAAAATAAACAGGTGAAATATATTTTTAGATCTAATTAATTCTAATTCAGACTGTCAAGGTGCAAACATCAAGTCTTTAAAATACTACAAATGAGTAAAAACATGCAGACATTCTGACTCTGATTGGCTGTTGTTATTTTCCCCTTTTGTCTGGACTCCACCTATTAGTGTTTATTGTCAGCTCTGGATTATCTTAATTCCTTTACATGTTTGTGTTTTTTATATGTAAAGATAGAAATGAACGCTCTTGCAGTGAGAGTAAGTGTCCTCCCCCTGTTCCAGTGCCATTCACCTCCTCCTCATCTGTCAGTCATAAGTGTGTGTCCTCGTCTGTCTCTCAGTGTCTGCAGTGTTTCTTAACTCTTTCCTGTTTGCTCAGGTGGAAAATGCGGAGTGAACCACTACTGACCCTCTACATGCACTCTCATTGCACACACACACACACACACACACACACACACACACACACACACACACACACACACACATGTGCATGTGAGTGTTTGTTTGTGTGTGTGTTTGTGTCCATATTTATGTGTGTGTCAAGGTGTGGCAAGTTATGCGTGCACATTTGTGCACGTGCATGTGTTTGTGTGTCCGAACTTTTGGGTGCGTGCATGCGTGTGTGTGGATTTGTGTCCGTGCATGTGCGCGCATGTTTGTGTCCAAATTTTTGGGTGCGTGCATGTGTGCCTAGGTGTGTGTGTGTGTGTTTGTTTGCGTGCATGTGTTTGTATGTCTGAATTTTTGTGCGCGTGTGTGTATGTGTATATTAGTGTGCATGTTTGTGTATCCAAATTTTTAGGTGCGTGCACGTGTGTCTAGGTGTGTTTGTATGTGTGCGTGTGTGTGTGTGCATGCATGCATATGCTTGTTTGTTCAAATTTTTCATTTGTGCGTGTGTGTGTTTATGTGTATGTGTGTGTTATTGTGCATGTTTGTGTGTCCGTATTTGTGTGTGTGTGTGTGTTGGTGCATGTGTAAACGTGTGTGTGTGTGTGTGTGTGTGCGCATGCACATTTCTGTTTGTGTGCGAGTTTGTGGGTAGGTGTGTGTGTGTGTGCGCATTTGTGTGTTTGCATGTGGTCATGCATGTTTGTTTGTGTGTCTATATTTGAGTGAGTGTAAGTGTGTGCATATATCTGTTTGTGTGTGAGTTTGTGGGCACGTGTGTGTGTGTGTGCATGCGCATTTGTGTGTTTGCGTGTGTGTGCATGCATGTTTGTGTGTCTTTATCTGTGTTTGTGTGCATGAATATATGTTTGTGCACAAGTTTGTGTGTGTGTGTGTGTGCACATGCATGTGTTTGTGTGTGCATGCATGTGTGTGTGTCTACATTGGTGTGTGCATGTGTTTGTGTGTGCGTGTGTTTGTTCGCGCATATGCGTGTGTGTTTGTGTGTGTGTGTGTGTGTGTGTGTGTGTGTGTGTGTGTGTGTGTGTGTGTTTGTGTGTGTGTGTGAGAGTGTGTGTGTGTGTGAGAGAGAGAGAGTGTGAGAGAGTGAGGGAGCTGAACACCTGCAGGGTCTCCAGCCATCATTACCCAGACTCCCCCTCTCCCAGCACATCCAGCCTGCAGCAGGAAATGACATCAGACAGAGAGCTGGACTCCACACACATGGAAACCATCAGAGCTCACAGTCCAAACTCTCTCTAATGCAGGAGCCTCAGGAAATAACACATCAATGAGGGAAGGCATTCTGTGCGCAACACCGCACTCAACCTGGAAGTACATTCGGCATTGTGTCAAATCAAAAGGAAATCCAATGCAAAGAAAAAATAATCTAAAAATAAAACAAGGATAAAAACAATGAGGTGTTCATGTCAAATTGAACTGACAAAAGTGATCTCATATACACAGAGCATAGGAAATGCATGTCATGGGTTAGTAAAGCACGTTTTCTGAAAATAAAATGGCAAAACATTGATAAGATGGTTCACTCATCATTCAGGGTTACAAATACCAGTGTGCAAAAATCATACTTATTCCGGTATTTTATTAAGTACAGATCAAAAGTAAAATCAGACAAAATCTTATTATATTTATTCATCCAATCACTCATTCATTTTCCTTTAGCTTAGTCCCTTTATTCATCAGGGGTCGCCACAGTGGAATGAACCGCCAACTTATCCGGTATATGTTTTACACAGCGGATGCCTTTCCAGCTGCAACCCAGTACTGGGAAATACCCATACACACTCATACACTATGACCAATTTAGTTCATCAGTTCCCCTATAGCGCGTGTGTTTGGACTGTGGGGGTAACCGGAGCACTCGCAGGAAACCCACGGCAACACGAGGAGAACATGCAAACTCCAGACAGAAATTACAACTGGCCCAGCCGGGACTCAAACCAGCGACCTTCCTGCTGTAAGGCCACAGTGCTAACCACTGAGCCACTGTGCCGCCCTTTATTATATTTTAAGTGACTAAAAAAATAATTGTTGTTTTGACAAATAAGTAAAAGTAGAGTTTTGAAGAGTAGATTTAAGATGAACATTAATTATTATTTTGGGACCAAATACATTATTATAAATATATTACTGTTAATTACATTAATTTTTAAGTGATTAAAATTATTCTTGTTCTAAATAAACCTGACAAGAATTTCTACATGCGGCATATTTATTACACAGGATGACCTGAAGTGTGTGTTTTCTGAAAATCATGCCAAAACTGTGAGGTCCTTTAATTCCTGACAATAATGTCAATCTAATATACAGCAATAAAGCAACTGTATTAAACTCATAATGCTTGAATGTTTCATCTTAAAATAAATAATGAGCACAATATTGCTAAATGGAAATCTACAATGAAAACAGAAAACCTGAACAATGTATTAGATGTTCCTCCCACGCAATCAAAAGTCTACCTTTGATTTTTATTGGGGGTCACCACAGTGGAATTAACCACCAATTATTCCAGCATATTTTTTTACAGAGCGGATGCCCTTCCAGCTGCAACCCAGTACTGGGAAACACCCATACACACAAACTCATACACTACGGATAATTTAGTTTGCCCAATTGACCAATAGCACATGTGTGTGGGAAACTGGACCAACATGAGAACATGCAAACTCCACACAGAAATGCCAACTGGCCCAGCTGGGACTCGAACCAGCAACCTTCTTGCTGTGAGGAAACAGTGCTAACCGCTGAGTTGCTATTACTATTAAAGGGCAGACTCCCTCCTTGCCCCCAAACCACAAACCCCCCTGTAATTCGCACCCTAGTTAAATGTCTGTTTTTTGGAGCAGTATCAGCAGATAATAAGCAGACTACTAATACTCAAATGAGAAGTAATTGGCATGTAGTTCAACACAACTGTCAACAAAACGTGCAATAGGAACCATCAAAATAGAGTCTTACCAATCAGACTAATACAATTCAGGCCTACAAATATCATGACTGCAGTCTCCTATAGCCAGAAAAGCATCTTAAACCAGTCAAAGCTAAATACCTTACCAGTTTAAGATGGTCTTAAGCTGATCTGTTAGTCTTTAAGATAAGCCTTTGCTAATTTAGGCTGGTTTAGTCCAGTTTAAACACCAAAAATGGTGGTTGTCGCCCCGTAAATTAATCCATATAGCATAATAGGACTTTGCTAGCAGTTTAGCATTTGCTCTCATATTCAAACATGTTAGTAAATCTCCATAGAGAGAGTGTTTTCTGTGCTATAATCGCTGTACATCTTCATTATATACAAATTATATTAAAGATTCATGTTTCTGTTGAAAGCAGCATGTTAGCGCTAGATTGGCGTGTTGTTAGATGTGTCATGGCAGAGACGTTATCGCTAGCGGTCTGTTTATCCTAGCAGTTTCCTCCTGAAGCGGGACTCAATTAGATGCAGAGCTTCATTGCGATTGTGTCACGATTCATTAGGCAGAATTGCCGTCTGCATGAGTGGATGTCTGTGGAAGTTAGCGAGCCGACGCGTGTTTATTTTGATCTGTCCTCGCTGGTTTGTTCACGTGGAGTCCTGCAGAATCAGTTACACAGGACGGATATTTGAGGGCGAAGAAATGCGGAGATATATTCACAGCGAGTGAGGTTTATTGCTTGAGTTCAGTCACAAGTGCAAGCATGAACACAGAAGAGCTGATTTACTGTAGAAAAGTGTGTGTATCCTAATTAAAAGCAGCATGTTTAATACTGTAAAGACGTTTGCTTTAAAGAAATACTCTGCCGTTTTTTGGGAAAGGCTTATTTTACAAGTCTCCTTGAGTTAAAGTGGTTGACAAACCATTTTAGCGGATTTGTTTTTGTTCTGGCAGGGTCACTAATAGCTTAGCATACTTGCCACAGCCATATCACCCTGCAGCCAGGTTGCTGAAGCTAAGCAGGGCTGCGCCAGGTTTGGGAGACCACATGGGAAAACTAGGTTGCTGTTGGAAGTGGTGTTATTGAGGCCAGCAGGGGGCGCTCAACCTG
This sequence comes from Danio rerio, assembly GCF_052040795.2. NCBI lineage: Eukaryota > Metazoa > Chordata > Actinopteri > Cypriniformes > Danionidae > Danio > Danio rerio. The sequence continues at coordinate 2,589,118 of NC_141039.2, forward strand.
CGGTCTGTGAGAAGTCTAATACCCCAGTATAGTGAAGGGGTCACTTTACTGTAAGTAAGCATAGTCTTTCGGATGAGACGTTAAACCAAGATCCTGACTCTCTGTGGTCTTTAAAAATCCCATGGCACTTCTTGTAAAAGAGTAGGGGTCCAAACTCGGAGTCCTGGCCAAATATCCACCATTGGCCCTAACCAATCATGGCCTCCCAATCATTCCCATCCATCGAAGTAGTTCTATCACCGTCTCTCCACTCCACCTATAGCTGTTGCGTGGTCCTGTGCTGGCTGCCGTCGCATCATCCAAGTGGATGCCGCTCACTGGTGGTGGAGTGAAGGTTGTAAAACGCTTTTGGTGTATGGCCATACACAATAAATGTTAGGGGTGTCGCGATTTCGAATTTATGCTCAATTTCGATTATCGATGCTGCCACGTCCCCATGTCACGTCAGCTTGGCTTGCCAAGCGGGAAAAAACAGGCTTGTTGAAGTGCTTGTTAAACTGCAGAAGCAGGAGACCCGTCGACAGAACTTAAACCCTCTCCTCTTTCAATGAAGTCGCCAGTATTTCACAACGTTCGTGGTAATTATGTGTGTATCTTGCCTTCTTTCATTTACTGTATGATTTGTTTATGGGTAAAACAAAGACCATGCAGGTCAGGTAGTTTAAACGGTAGGCTACAAATAATTAATTGGTCATTAATTAATTAATTATTCATAATCGAAAATCGAATCGAATCGTGCCTTTAGAATCGAAAATGTAATCGAATCGAGGATTTGGAGGATCGTGACACCCTTAATAAATGTGCTATATAAATACAAATTACATAATTCATTCAATCGGATTTGACCATTAGCATTTAATTACAAAAACAATTTTAAAAACTCTCTTGTTAAGACTCTGATGAGGCATATACTAGAATAATACTATAATAATTTATTCCATGGTCTGTTGAAATTCTTGATTATGATTGGCTAGACGGTTTGCATTACTTTCCTTGAAACGCAGAGGTAGTTTCAGTCAGTTTTGATCACTGTTGAAAATAAATGCGCTTCTCCAAAATGTTTGTAGTTTAAAAGCGGACGAGAAATTCGCAAGATTAGAAAAATACTCAATTATGGCACAAAATCAAGTTTTAATGCTGTGTTCACACCAGACGCGGAATGCGCGGATAAATCGCACTATTCGCGTGTAAATAGCCGCGTGAACACTTGAGTTTACTCGCTTCATACGCGCATCAAACCCCGCTTCATTCACGTGTCAAATTCACTTCAGAACAGATGCGGATTCGCGTGATGGGCAGGGCTTCCGTCTGCCCGAAATTCATAGCTAAATGCTAACATGAATTTTATGAAGAAAATAACAGTGTTTATGTGCTTTAAGAAGACTGAAAAACAGCGTTGATACGTTTAGGGTCGTGTCTGAGTCAACTACATCCTTTCAGAGGTGCATCCAGCTCTGTGAGCTCATAAACTCCTCCAGAAACTTAACCCGGATGACGGAGGCTTTAAGCGGTGCTTCTGACTGAGCCGAGCCCAGTTTGATGAACACCGACAACAGGTTCTACGTAACAATCACGCCCCCACAAGAGCAAGCTTCTGATTGGTTAACGCGGCGCAAATGTACGCTGAAGTTCAGATTTTCGAAATCAAGAGATTCGCGCGAAACGCTCGTTAAGCTCGTCAAACGCGCAAAACGCTCAATTCGCCCCGCGCCATTCGCGCAATTTGCGTCATTCGCGCGTATCGCGCCGCAGGATGTCTATTCGCACGTTTGCATTGACTTAACATGGAAATCCCTCGTGCTTGACGCGCGTTCCGCGCCTGGTGTGAACGCAGCATAAGAGTTTTTCCCAAATGAAAATATAGCTATTTTAAAGTCAATTCGGCATTTCATTATAAGGATAGCGCATCTGTAAAATTTCATACCCTGTGTTCCAGACTCCACCCCCCCCCATATTAAATGTAATTTCTCCAATGAAAAAGTTTGTTTTTGTTGGCTGCACGCATCAAATCATTCTAAATCTGCTGTGATTTCTGATGTTAAACAGCGTCTATCATGTTCCAAGGCATTTATATCAGCTAGCTATTCGTTAATAAAACTGATGTCAGCTTGTATCAGGAAGAAACATTCAATTTACACCCACAAGCCAAAGAATTATATGCCCGATACAAGCAAAACTGAAGATTGAACTGGTGTGATACGAGTTTATTGAGCTTTCCAAAGCAAACTTTACAGAAATAGTCTTCTTTTTTTTTTAAACAGTTGATATTTTAGAGGAAAATACATTTAACTAAAAGCATCATGATATTTGTTAACAGTATACTATTCACTCATTCATTCATTCATTCATTCATTCATTCATTCATTCATTCATTCATTCATTCATTCTGCTTTGGCTTAGTCCATTATTTATCAGGGGCCGCCACTAGAATGAACTGCTAACTTATCCAGCATATGTTTTACACAGCAGATGCCCTTCTAGTCGCAACCCAGTACTGGGAAACACCCATACACAATCACATTCACACACACTCATTGATCCAATTCCCCTATAGCGCATGTGTTTAGACTGTGGGGGAAACCGAAGCACTCGGAGGAAACCCACAACAACACGGGGAGAACATGCAAACTCCACACAGAAATGCCAACCAGCCCAGCCAGGACTCAAACCAGCGACCTTCTTGCTGTAAGATGACCACTGAGCCACCATGCCACCCTAACAGTATACCGTTCCTCAGGTATTTCAAATCCCTTCCAACCCTAAATGAATAGTTTGCAGTGGACATACATGGGCCATTAGCTAGTATTTCTTCTGAAGGTTGTAGCGATGCTTAGTTAGCATAGCATTGCAGCCAGGGCAAGCACAACTCACAAAACCTGATGCATCAACATCCCAAATAATGAAGACTGACATTATGAGCATCTTGGATGTTTTCTGAGCAGTAAAAGAGTCACATTTTTTCTTCAAATGAGGTTTGTCGTGTTAGCATAGCCTTGAATGACACGTCAGATGCGGTGGAAAGATCAACACCTTCACCGACGAACATTACGCAAATAAACTCCAGCTTGCTCTCAGAAACGCCACAGAGAGAAAAAAACACTAAGTCTTCTTATTGCAATATGAAAAATAATCTAACATGGCACGTCAGAGTTGCAGTTCAGCAGCAGAGAAGAGTGTTTGGTTTTTTCTCTTATGAGAACTGCAGGGTTTCAGCAGGTACTTTAGGTATGGGCTCAAAAGTGTGTGTGTGTGTGTGTGTGTGTGTGTGTGTGAATGTGCTTGGCGTGTATAGTTACATGCGTGTGTGTATTAGCGTGTGTCCGGATCAGCTCGCCCGCGGGTCACTCCACAGATGAAACAGATAAGGTAATTGGCTCTAATGAAATCCAGACCGAGAAAATTCTCCCTCCCGTTCTGTTTTTCTCTCTCCTACATGTTTTTTTCCCCATTCAAATCTATTCATTCTTTCTTTTTCTCCTTTCTTTGTCCCTCATGTTCATGCACTGTTTGAAGTTTGCGAAACTCTCAGCCTTAAGCGAGGTTTGAGACGTAACGTTGCGTCCGAGACTGTAATTATCGCCTGTGTGCTGTCGTGGAGTTTACGGCACAGGAAAGGAGTCATTATGCGTTCAATCCATATTCTTTTTTTAATGTGGAGAAAAGGTTGAAAGGTCGCCAGGAGGAGGTGCAGAAAAATGACTTTGAAATTCGTGAGCCGGGACGGGAATCTCGCAGAACATAATGATTAATGGGTGGCGAAGCGTGTTGTGTTTTTCTAAGTTAAAATACTTCCCATCTCAGTTATTTCTCAAACTTTGTTCTGTTTGAGCAGCACAACATGGGAAAGGTGGATCCACCAATGGTAAGAGTTTGGAGGCGGGGCTTTCTGTTTGATGAGCAGAATTGTTTGGGAACGTTAACCGTTAATGAAGAGTTTACGTATTTTGTGTGTTTTCGGTTTAGTGGCGGTTCTAGTTGTAATGGCACCCTGGGCGAAACCACCCCAAACATACCCCCACCCCTATTACCCCGAGAAATAAAGAAGACAAATATTAGAAAATATAAAAAAAAATATTTTAACATTTAACATTTTATTTTAACATTTTATTGTAAATACATTTAAATATATTAAATTATTTTCAGTAAATATAACAAGGTGTTTATATTTATTACAATTATTATTAAAATCAGAGATGCTCTTCTGCAGACCTCGTTGTAACGAGTGCTTATTTGAGTTACTGTTGCCTTTTTATCAGCTGGAACCAGTCTGGTCATTCTCCTCTGACCATCAACAAGGCATTTGCACCCACAGAACAGCCGCTCACTGGATATTTCCTCTTTTCAGACCATTCTCTGTAAACTGTAGAGATGGTTGTGCATGAAAATCCCAGTAGATCAGCAGTTTCTGAAATACTTAGAGCAGCCCGTCTGGCAGCAACAACCATGCCATGTTCAAAGTCACTTAAATCCCCTTTCTTCCCCATTCTGATGCTCGCTTTGAACTGCATCAGATTGTCTTGACCATGTCTACGTGCCGAAAAGCATCGAGTTGCTGCCATGTGATTGGCTGATTAGAAATTTGCATTAATGAGCAGTTGGACAGGTGTACCCAATAAAGTGGCCGGTGAGTGCATAATTAATAATAAAATGTAGTACACTCATATAATAATAATAATAATAATAACAACAATAATAATAAATATAAAAGCAACAACAACAACAATAATAATAAATAACAATAATGATAATAACAATAATAATGATGATGATAATAATAATAATAAATAATAATAATATTGATAATAATAATAATAATATTGATAATAATAATAATAATAATAATAAATAATATTGATAATAATAATAATATTGATAATAATAATAATAATAATAATAATAATAATAATAATAATAATAATAATAATAAACAATAATAATAATAATAAACAACAACAACAACAACAACAACAACAACATTAATAATAATAAAAATAACAATAATAATTATAACAACAACAACAACAACAATAATAAACAACAACAACAACAACAACAACAACAATAATAATAATAATAATAATAACAACAATAATAATAATAATCTTAGGTTTTGATAAATATATCTTTACCAAACAATGATGGAATTATGGATTTTCAAATATTTCATCCATTTTTTTTGCAAAATAATAGTTTATTGTATCAACAGTAATGCCACAAACTCTTAATGTTGGTTAAAAAGTGAGCAGTTTAGCATTAAAAATGATGGAGGTCTTAACTTCATCTGCATTTTACGGTTCATAAAGAAGCTCAAAATGCAGCGTTGGCAGAGCAGCAGAGAAAGGAAAGCGGAAAAATATTTCATTAATTATGGTTTTGATGTGCAGTTAAAAATATCAAAGCAGCACATAATTATAGGCTTTTAATAAAGACTGCAACAAATCTTTAAGATGTAAAACCAAGATGCTGAGTGTTGCCAAGGGGTGGCCATGGTGATCTGAGCGGTTGCCAGGTGTTTGAGGAGATAAAAGATGTGTGTAGCACAAATGGCATTGCGGGAGTTATGCAAACAAAATTTTAATTCTCAGGATTAGTGGTTTGTTTAAAACTTAACTTAATGAGTGATAATAGTGATGCTTGACTTAGCAAACATTACTAAAAAGTAATTCAACATGCAAACAGATCCCTGGGAAGGAGGATGGGGGTATGGGGAGCTAATGAGGAAGGATTTACAACGCCCCACTGAGACGTAAAAACCCAGTTTGGGCTTTTAAAACCTCTTATCTTTCCACAACTTTTAACTTGAGCTTCACACTTCCGTCTAGTGGAGATGGGCCCCTGCGGAGGGGCCGAGGGTGCGAGAGGCTCCTTCAGCCCTGCAGGGGGGCTGAAAATGCAGCGGTGATGAAGTGCCGGAGCACCGGTTGTTGTTGGTTGAGACTGCATGGGGCGATGGACCATCTGTTTCAGGTTTTCTCTCTTTACTTAGCTCTTTCTCTGTGGAGTAATGCCGCATGCAGAACAGCAGGAGATACCTGCTTCTGACCTCTAGAAACCTGCTCCGTAAACTCCTAACTTTAGATCACAAGATGAACAAACTCTAAAATTCAATGACTCGTTTTTCTACATACTGTGTAGGTCAGAACTCTCAGAAATCGTTTAGAATGCAGCAAGTAAAATCAGTCAGGTTTAATGTATAAAAAATTTGCATGCAAAGATTAACGATTTCACTAATAACCACGCTTTAATTCATCACAATTAAATAATAGTAAAGGCTTCTCAACATCGCAATTTTGCACAGAACAAAACTGGAGCAACTGAAAGTTATGCCAACTGTCCGCTAGTTTAAAGTTCCGTGCTTGTACACAATACGCACGCAGACTGGATTAAAGGCTGATTTTAACTATGGCTGAGGCTATTAACTAAGGGTCATTCACATATCCCGTCTTTTGTGCGTGCTACTTCGTTACTTCCAGTGAAGGCGGATGGCTTGCATGTGCATGTTGGCAGTGATGCGACGCATTCATGCTTTACAGGCGCGCCTAGTTGAAAAAATGCTGCAGGCGCACCGCGAGTCACATGACAAGAACTGACCAATCAGCTTCATACTTTGTATGGAATATACACACTTCTACTCCAAAGAGAGAAAAAAAACATACAAAAATACCAAACAATTTCCTAATATAGTTGATCAAAAGTGCCTTCAGATTGAGGCTGAGCAGCCTAGAAAACTACACATTTTCTCTTCAAAAGGAAATACTTAGCTGATATGTAGCTTAGATTTATATTTGACAATTATTTTTTTACATCAGACAAATATAGTTTTTATTGATTCTTATTTTTATTTATTGATTGATTGTTCTTTTATTTTCAGTGTAAAATTATTACTTCTGTTTAAATGCCCAAAACATTTTTTTACTTATTTTTAAGTCCAAAAAGAAATGGACTATTGTTTGTTTTTATCATTATTTTGTGCTGTATTATTTGGTTACTGTGCCTCGATAAACAACATTTATAAACAACAATAAAAGGAGTGATTTTCAAGTGATTTTCTAAACTAGTAGCGTTTTTAAATCAATGAACACATAAAAATCATAAACCATAATTATTCCTCAGACTATAATCGTACAACCAAAATCTAGATGCGTTGCATCCCTAATAATAATAAACAAGTTTTTGTACAGTCTTTTACAACTTCTTACAAACGTTTTGTCTTATAACTGAACAGTGGACGAGACTTAAGTAAAAAATATATTTAAAAAATTACATTTTTGACTGTAAAACAAAAACCATGAACTGAATATCTGTGCACTGTAAAACAAACCAAAGACATCTAAAAGAAATATTAAAATGATTAAAATAAAAAAACTTAAAAATTAAAAAAAATAATAATAAAATCAAACAAAACAAAATTGGAATTTAAACAAATTCAATAGAGAGCACAGTGTACATTCTTAATCTCAAATACATTACTGGGGGCACGTTTTCTCATGTGTTATTTCTCGTAAATCCACCAGAGGGCGCACTACATTTGTGTGCATATTAACGCCCTTCTCGTGCGCATCTGTGAGAGAATCCAGTCGGCATGTCATCATGCATAATATTTCAGCTTGATATCAACTGACCCCGCACCTTAAACCCAACCGATAGTGTTTTCAAAAGCACACTAGAAGAGACAAGGCATTGCGGCCGCATGCTTTTACCGTGACCTCAGGCTGCTTTTTTTTGGATTTTGTTTTATCCGGTTTCTGGAATGTTCTTCATCAGACTCGAACCCCCGGGTCCACTCCGCTCAAAACCAGTCACGCCAGAAAAGCAGTCCATACAAAGGTAAGCAGTCAGCAGTCCCTACCCATAGCGTTTGTTTTACACATACTGTAAAATGCAGCCATATGTATCCACGAGCACATATTTCTCGGTTCTCAAAAATGTACACAAGGGCACATTTTTCAGACGAGCCTGTGTTGAAAATTTGTAATGATCCATATAATGTCAGTGGGGTCCCAAAGTTGTTTGTAGCCCCAATATTCTTCAAAATATTCTTGTGCTCTACAGCAGACCAAATGAGCTAATTTCTGATTTGTCAGTCTCAAAATCATCACAAGCCTAAGCAGGGATCATTAGTACCAGACGTTTCTATAATTTTGAGAAACGCAGTGGTTCTGTAAACTTCTGCAAGTGCTCAAATAAAACCAGAAGAGCAACCAAACCCAAACCAAGCAGATCAAAGTGACACAAATGATGCTTCATGAATCAGGTTTTTCCTAACCCATGAATGAAGGTTAATATGCTTGAACACACAGTCAGGAATGTTTTTAAAACCAAGCATGGCAATGCAAAAGCCACAGAGAGAACCTGCAGTAAGAGCAAGCCCTTCCCCCTGGACTGCAGCATGTGGAGTTTAATAGCTGTTGCCGCTGGACTGCATGCAAACCTTCATTGATGCTTTGACATTTGGTGAATCACGTTGCCATACTTCAGCGGTGACACGCATGTGTACACAACGTTTTCTTGTGAAAGGATAAAAACCCCAAAAGTCAAGCTCACTCATTCGGAAAGATTTTCTTTACGATTTTGAAAAACGCAGAGCAATTTTCTTGTTTCCTCTGAAGTGCTCTGAGCTGAGCAGACGGGCTGTGAAACTGGTTGAATCTCGGTTACAGTGAGCCGAGGAGTAACGCAAATACCACAGCTATGACTCAGCACTGAGCAACACCCTTGCTGTCTACATAGGCATCATCATCATGACTAACAGAACCTCAGGGTTACATTTCATTACCAAGACCAACGTACTAGACATAAAATACAGCTTTATTAAAAAAAAAAAATGTTTTGGTTTATTTTTCTAGTTAAAAAAAGAAATGAAAACTACATGAAACATCAGGAATAATAATAATAAAAAAATTATAGATATTAATAAATATTAGAAGAAAAAATTAAAACATCCAGTCAGATTTTTTACTATACTTTAAAAAAAAAAAAAGATTTAGATTAGATTACAGCCTTTATCCGCTGACTGATACAGTATGGTATGGGTCGGTACAGGTCACTTTGTTCAGGTTTGCGTCTCCACTATCAAAAGGGTACCAATGGTGAGCGTATGGTACGACAGGAAGTTTCAGTCAACGTCATTCTTGCTTGAGAAAATCCAAGAAATGCCGTACGGGTCGTTCACACATCATACGAGCAGGACCGGCGCGTCCATAGAGGCGACCTAGGCAGCCGCATAGGGCGGCAGAATTGAGGTCCGTGACACCCGCGTGTTCTCAGTTATATCCGCGCATAAAGCGGCAGAATAAAGAGCGTAGTGTCCGCAAGTACGCGACACCTCCCTCCCTCAGCACCCGCGCGTCCTCAGTTATATCCGCACATAGAGCGCCGGAAAAGAGGTCCGCGACACCTCCCTTCATTTTCATAACCGCTCACTTTAGTTTTCACATTGGGGTTGAGGGTGGCGTGATCGTCCTCTGCCTAGAGCGGCAGTTCAGCTTGCTCCGGCCAAGCATACGAGAAGCACTTCTCACAAAACAGATGCTTTACACACAAAAATACTTGTGTATAAATGTTCATTACTAACTTTTCTATGAACATAATTTGATTATAACTGCAGATCAATGAAATAGCCTACTGTAACGTCTGTAATTATATTAAATTAATAAATTAATGCACCATATGTGAACACATACAGCCCCTTACAGACTCCGATATGTTACCAATTACAGAAAAACTACATACAACATACATTTAGGCCTTATTTGGGTTCCTAAACCAGCACATGTGAGCTCTGTTAGAGAGTAATTCAGTCACTCAGAGTTCATAATAGTCCAGAAGGTGATGATAATAGTTAAACATTGCAGTTCATGCTTTAGGTTGCTGAAAGAATCATTCGCTCCTTTGTTTTTTATACTTCACTCTTGCGTTTGACTGTTTCTGAAAGGATTTCAGAAGCACTTCAATAAATCACTCACACATTATTATCATCAGCTCAAGAAGCTTGTCATTTCAAATATAGTCCGCGAGCGATTGGGAGCTCTCTGGAAAAAAAAAAAAAAAGTGAAACCACTGGCACCTTTAGACAAACAAAAACAAGACACGGCAGATTTTGTTCTTTTTGGCTTGGTGTCTCATTTTATACGTGGAGTATGCATAAAATAGGGGCGTAAACGTGCATTACACCACACACAAAAGTTTTCCTTCGACTTAGTCCCTTTATTCATCAGGATTCGCCACAGTGGAATGAACCGCCAACTATTCCAGCATATGTTTTATGCAGTGGAGTACTGGGAAACACCCATACTTAGACCCTGTTTACACTAATGCATTTTAGTTTGAAAACGTATACGTTTTGCTACGGTTACGCCATCCGTCCACACTACAGCGGAGTTTTTGAGCACCAAAAACGGAGCGTTTTGGAAACGCTGGAGAGTAGAGATCTGCGCGGGACTAAATTTTGAATCCCGCTGCCCGACCCGCCCTGTTTTCTGCACGCCGCACCCGATCCCGCTAAAGAGCGGGGGAGAACAAAACCGAAAATCCCCCAGTGCGCGCGCACTAACACACACACAAGCACCAAGCAGACACACAGGCGTTTGCTGTTATATCAACTCAAAGGCTTGTAATACCATGTATCAAGTACCAATGTAATACCAAAAGGTTTTATATAAGGTATATAAATACTGAGTCCAGCTCCGGGCCGCAGCGCACATTACTCTCGGGCCGATTCCGGTGCGGATGCGGCAGCGTCGGCTCGCTTACGGCCGCCACATCTGGCCGATTGATTCGGGCCGGAATCGGGCAGTGAGTCCACAAGCATCCGGAGTCCGGCAGCCGGAGCCGGGCTGAGTGGTAAGTCTCCGGCAGGCGAGAAGCTAGCCGGAACTGACCCGAGTGTATTTTGCTATCTGGGAAAGCTCTCTCTCTCTCTCATTTGCGCGCGCACTAACATACACACACAAGCACCAAGCACACACACAGGCAAAGCTCGCTCTCTCTCTCTCATTCGCATAGCAATATCCGCGATATTGCTAGACAGCCCGCTCCCGTCCCAAATTAAACCCGTTACCGATCGCTCCCGCAATTTATTCGGAAATTTATTCCCGCGCCGCAGAAATCTGGTCGGGTCCCGCGGGAATGCAGACCTCTACTGGAGAGTCTGTTTTCATTCTGAAACGCTGCTGCTCCGTCTCAGTGTGAATGCGGGAAAACGGAGACATCTGAAAACGGAGGCGGAGCTACTGAGATTCGCTACCTGATTGGGGCTTTTGCGTATCCTTCCCTTATTGGTCAAGCCCCTATCACATGACTATAACACATGGCTTTAACGCTACCGGAAGACAGCAGACCAGCCTTTACTGTAAACAACAACATGTGCACAGAAATGGGAGCCTTTTTTGCACTATTGTCTGTTTTAGGCGCCATTGTGCAGTTATTCATTCGTTACGTTTAGTAACAACTCGACCTCGTCGTCTGTCCACAATAATACCTCTCTTGCTTTCTTTGCCATCGCGTTCATTGTTCAACCGGTGTTTGTTGACTAACAATAACCAAACACCGAGCGAGACACATGCTTCCTGTTTATACTAGAACGCGCATGCCCAGAGTGCGCGAATGGTCACGTGAGATACGTTTTTGGTGGCGTAGTGTGGACGGAGATATGTTCAGAAACAAAGGTGAAACGCTAGTGTGGATGCAGATCGTTTTTGATTTAAAACGGCGTTTTAAAACTAAAACACACAAGTGGGGACCTCATTCTCACACATACACACACTCGGCCAATTTAGTTTATTCAATTCCCCTATAGGGCATGTGTTTGGACTGTGGGGGAAACCGGAGCACCAGGAGGAAACCCATGCCAACACGGGGAGAACATACAAACTCCACACAAAAAAATGCCAACAGACCCAGCTGAGGCTCAAACCAGTGACCTTCTTGCTGTGAGGCCACAGTGCTAACCACTGAGCCACTGTGTCAACCCAGCTATTAACATATTCAACTTAAATATTGACTCACTTTAAATCCTCATGAGGCATAATGATCATGAATAAATAAATGATAACGTATTCTGGAGTACGTTCACTTCTTGGAAGGTTTCTAGTAATGCTCTTCACATATCTCTTTTCTCAAAGCCTTGACACAACGCATGCAAAGCGGCTAAAAAGCAGCAAGAGCCGTGCGGTCATGATGAACTTTCTACACGTGTGTATCTGTTTAGCATTTCAGTCAGGGTGACACCAGTCAACGAGGCTTAATGAAGCCTTGAAGCTTGCCCTGGAGGGGGGCAGCCGAATGTTTGGAGGTGTCACTGAAGGCTAATTACCCCCCAGGGGGACGGTGGTCTGCATTTACCCCCCACAGACCCCCTCCAGGAGAGCCTGACAAAGATGCATTAAGCAGATCCTTCAGAAAAAAAAAAAAGACTGAAACGTTAACCTCCCCTGACGTCCTGCGCTGCTTCAGTTTCTCACAATGCGGCTGTTTTAGCACACACACAAGCAGGCGATCACAATGCATTTTGTTCTTGCAGCATTTTAGGAGTTTAAGGGGAGATTTAAGAACAAACACACCAAGCAGAACGAAATAAGATATATCGAATAATGTTGAAAACATAGCTACTATTAACTTCTATAGAAGTTAAAACAAAAATGATCAAAGTCAATGGTTACATCTTCCCAACATTATTCAATATATCTGCTTTAGTGTTCAACAGAATAACAGCATAATAAAAGCTCCGCTGCTTTCTTGCTGCATTGAGCTCGTCTTTCATTAATTTCTTCAACGTTTCTCTCATTAGGTTTCTATTGCTTTTAATCTTACTCCGTTTCATCATATTAGTCGCTGAATAATTTACTCATCCATCAACATGATGTCTGCAGGAGTACTGTAGGACTTGTAGGACCAACACTCCCATAATTTCATACTCAATCATGTCATCATCAAAATACACTAGAGGTGTGAACCTATACTGGTCTTACGGTTCGGTTACGATTATCATGCCATCGATTCGGTTTATTTCGATATCTCGGTGCATTGACCATGCTTTCCATACACAGTGTTGCAATTTGGGGGGTGGCTATAACAAGCTGTCTGTATAAACACACACACACACACACACACGGACACACAGCACCACAATGTCTCTCATTCACACACATACACAAACACAGACAGCACCAAACACACACGCACGCGCACACATGTTTGTTTTTGTGAAAAGTGGGGACATTACATACAGTAGGTTTCAGTTAGTTTTATACTGTCCAAACTGTATATTATATTGCCCTCACCCCACCCTACCCCTAAACCCAACGATCACAGGAGACTGTGTGCAGCTTTACTCTCTGATTAAACATTTTGAGAAATGAGGATGTCAACAAATTCCTCATATTTCACCTCCTTTTTGTAATACCTGTGTCATATGTCATTATACAGATTTGTGTCCTGATATGTCACAAAAACACGCACACACACACACGCCACGCACGCACGCACTTGCTCGCTCGCGATATTGTGAGACCGCCCACTCCAGTTAAAATTACACCAGAGTTACTCCCTCGCTTTATTCAGAAATGTATTCCCGCGCCGCATGAAATCTGATCGGGTCCTGGGACAATGCACAGGTACAGCGGCGGGAATGCATACAGCCGAGAGGAAAAGAGAGGGCAGGAAAAGTCACGCCAGCAGCCGAGAGAAAAAGTCACACCAGCAGGTGAAATGGGCCACAGTGCGAGAGAGAGAGAGAAATGGAGTACTTTCATTCCCTCATTTGCAGAGAAATAGGGGCTTCTGCTGTAATTGTCAGTAAAAGACTGTACAGAAATCACACACACACATAGTAAAATTGTGCACAGTTGGCGTCAGGAGTGTTGTAAATACCCGCGCTCACCTCCCTCGCGACAGAGCGCATATGAGATAAATGATGTCAGTACATAATAACCGGTTATGATTATTACTGAACCGATACCGAATTGTCTGTGTCTGCATCGCGGTGCATTCGTTGTCAATTGCTTCAAAGTTACACTGAAGTTATCAATTTCCTGTTTCTCTCGTTATGTTTCCGTTGCTTTTAATCTTACTCCGTTTCATACTACCATCTTATTAATTGCTAAATAATTTACTCATCCATCAACACGATGTTTGCAGGAGTACTGTAGGACTTGTAGGACCAACACTCCTATAATTTCACACTCACTCATGTAATTATCAAAATGCACCATTGTTTGTTGTGAATACGCGCCCTCTAGTGGAGAAAATGATAAACTATGCCTCTTAAGCTGGTCTTTTATCAAAGAAGTGTTTTATTTTAAGCCATTCTGTCACTTTATATACTCACATCATCCCCGCTGAAACATTCAGCACTTTAAAACGCTGCAGAAAACTGCAAATCCAATGCAAATCGATCTTTAACGCAGTCCTGATGCATTAAACATACACACCGGAATTATGCTAATTCCTGCTGAATCTGTGAACAAAATAAGATATATTGAATAATGTTGGAAACATGCAACTATTAACTTCTATTGTAGATAAAAAGTCAATGGTTAAATCTTTTCAACATTAATTTACCTGGTTTAGTGTTCAACAGAATAACAGCATAATAAAAGCTCCGCTGCTTTCTTGCTGCATTAAGCTCGTCTTTCATTATCAATTTCTTCAAAGTTTCTCTCATTATGCTTTCATTGCTTTTAATCTTACTCCGTTTCATACGACCATCACATTAATTGCTGCATAGTTTAATCATCCATCAACAGGATGTCTGCAGGAGTACTGTAGGACCAAAACTCTCATTATTTCACACTCACTCATGTCGTCATTAAAATATGCCTTTGTTTGTTGTGAATACGCTCCCTCTAGTGGAGAAATTTACAAACTGTGCATTTATAACAAAGAAGCATTTTATTTTAGTCCAGTCTGTCACTTTTTATTGATAAGACAGTTGTAAGAAGGGACTGAGAAATGTCAATGCCACATTTCTACTCTCATCATCCACACTGAAACCACTTTTTTGAACTCTCCTGCAATACAAATCCATCTTAAACACTGTCCAGATGCGTTAAACATCCACACCGCAATTATGCTAATTCCTGCTGAATCTGTGAACACAAAACCAAACCCTGGACCTCCAGAACAATGCGCTGTGTTTGTCAACCAAGAACAAAAAGCCTGCGTCGGATCCAAACCATCAGATTTTCCTGGCGAGTGTGGTGAAAACACTTAAACGGACATGCCGTGGGCTAGTTTCAGGGTCTGTTCTAATTAAAATATTTCACTTTTAAAAGTTTCCAGTGGACAGATCTGACCTTGTGTGCATTCCAGCTATTCAGGGGAATAAAGCGGGGCAAAAGCATGCTCATAACTCCGGCTTCCAGCAGGGATCTCATCCAGAAAAGAAACAGAGGAAGTCCGAGGGGATTTGGCTTTCTTATGTCTTAGTGAAACAGGTCAGTATGTGACTCAGTGCTTTATGCGCTCTTGTTTCAGTCATGGGTGTTACTTCACTTATGTCTCAGTGGTTGATTTTTAATAAAACTGAATCTGACTTAAACTTGCTCAGTTTGGCATGTGAAGACTGCGTTAAACATTTAGCAGATGCCTTTATCTTAAGCTATTTAAAATGTAACATCACAATTAAAGCAAGTCTTGAAATTAATTCACACATTCCCTGGGAATTTATCGCATACCCATGGCTTTTAGCACCAATTTGTAAAGTTTTTTTATAAATTATTTGTTATAAAGAAATGAGCAGTAATGACAGAATTTAATTGGGATTAGGGCTGCACGATATTGGAAAACTCTAGCATTGCGATATGTTTTTATTTTGCGATATACACTCAACGGCCACTTTATTAGGTACACCCGTCCAACTGCTCGTTAACGTAAACTTCTAATCAGCCAATCACGTGGCAGCAACTCAGTGCATTTAAGCATGCAGACATGGTTAAGACGATCTGATGCATTTCAAAGTGAACAGAATGGGGAAGAAAGGGGATTTAAGTGACTTTGAACGTGGCATGGTTGTTGGTGCCAGACGTACTGGTCTGAGTATTTCAGAAACTGCTGATCTACTGGGATTTTCACGTGCAACCATCTGTAGGGTTTACAGAAAATGGTCCGACAAAGAGGAAATATCCAGTGAGCGGCATCATGGATGTGCAGCCGACAAATCTGCAGCAACTGTGTGATGCCATCATGTCAACATGGAGCAAAATCTCTAAGGAATATTTCCAGTAGATTGTTCAGTCTACACCATGAAGGATTAACGCCCCATTCACACGGGCCGTCAGCATTAACGCTTCCCATTGACTTTGAACGGGTGACGTCAAGCATTGCCGAACTGCATTGTGGATCCGTCGGCGCCGCTTCAGAGGCATTGCTCGCTGCAGAAGTTGGGACTAGCTCAACTTTTCAAGCGCCGACGGAAGCGTTAGCCAATCAGATCGCTGTATGCAAATACAACAGCTAGACAATGGCCTATTGCTGACTGAATTTCATTGGCTGACGCTTCTAAGACGATATAGAAAGAATTTATATCGTTAGATCGATTGGGATGACTGTAGTGAGAGTGCATCTCCGTAAAATCTTACAAACAATCTATAAATTTCCCGACACATATTCATTGCGGTCTGTGCTATTTGCAGTGCATTCTGCATTTGCATGTGTTGAGTATTTTCATGCACATGTTCAGTCAATAATTGATGCACTGCTGTTTACTATTTGCATCTCCAAAAAAACTAATAAACTATCTATATTAACATGTTTAAGTCCCTGACACATTTACGTTTGGGTCTGTGCTATGTGCAGTGCATTTCTGTATTTGCACATGTTGTATTTTCATGCATAACATCATTTCCTGGGTCTAACAGTATTCAAGTACAGTGTGTAAAGGACAAAAATAAAAATAATTATCTATTATTATTATTATTATTGTCTATTGCAGATTATCACATTGCAATATTGATGCTGAAACAATATATTGTGCAGACCTAAATGTGATGCATGCATTTCCAGAATTAAACAAATTAAATCAGCTAGTTCATTCAAAGTTAGACAAATTATCATAAAGTCAGAATGTTTTACTGACAAACATCAGCATGGTCATTGAAATGGAGATTTCTGTCGACTTTATCTTGTGTTAACCCCAGTCAAATATCTATCTATCTATCTATACTGGCAATTTTTACTTTACCAATTTACCAAAATTACAAGCTTAAAAAAATAAAAAATAAAAATAATAATAATAATAATTATATATATATATATATATATATATATATATATATATATATATATATATATATATATATATATATATATATATGTTCTCTTATAACGTTAATTAAGTTTAATTCTAAAAATAATTAATTAAATAATATTTCCAATATGTTTACACTTGTGTATAAATGTACACATTTCTAAAGAGCAGTTCATGAAGAGGTCATTATTAAGATTGGCTAACTAGAATATAGAAAATATTATCCATAAACAACCATAATTAACAAAGGATTATGAAGTGTTTACTTACAGTCAGTGATGCTTCAGTCAGATCCAATACAACTCGCTGCTTCCTCTTTGAATAAAAGTCTTTTTGCTGTTCTTTACAATGTGTCATGTTAACAAAACAAGTTGCCATTTTAAAATAATTAATTAATTAATTAGTCAAATTCTCCGAGCAAGGACTGCATAACACTCTGACACGACGATCTTCTTCTGAAGTATTTACATAGAGAAGCGTTTAGGCTAAAGCACACATCAAAGGTGAACTAATATTTTCTTCCATTTGTCCTTATGTTGTCAGACACAAACTTGAAGTACTTCAGAAATAAATGTGGGTCTGTTTACTGTATAAACTGTGGATAATGTCCATGATTATAGCAGGTTATGTTTGAGTTTGACGCGATGTAAAATTTGTCAGGTGCAGCTGTTAATTAAGTAGCTAAAGAAAAGTGGGCGGGGCTTATGGTGCAACAATGTAAACCTATTGGTCGATTGTTTTAGTCATATGCAAATATACGCGGTATTAATTTATTTTCTATTTAAATGTGTTTGTTTAATTAAACTACACTCTTTTAACTGGGAGAAATAAAATACGTATGAAGAAAACATTCAGAATAACTAAAGGACAGCATTTCTATCACATTTTTGTTCTTTTGACAATTCAAACGAAAATAGATTGCTTAATTTGGGTATTTAGAAAGATGTAAAATAATAATGTTATTGTTGTTATTAATGTTATTAAAATCTGTTTTCTATGAACCACAAAAAAAAGCAAAAAATACTTGTTTAATGAAGCTTGTATAACTGTATAAACTGTGGATAATGTCCATGATTATAGCAGGTTGTGTTTGTGTTTGACGCGAAGGCAAGTGGGCGGGGTTTATGGTGCAACAATGTAAACCTATTGGTCGATTGTTTCTCTAGAGGCAGTCATATGCAAATATATGTGGCATTATTTGGCGGTGATTTTATTTTTTTATTTAAATGCATTTCGTTTGATTAAATTACTTCCTTTTAGCTGGGATAAAAGATGTATGAAGAAAACATTCAGAATAATTGAATGCACAGCATTTTTATCATATTTTTCCGTTATTTTGACAGTTCAAGCTAAAACAAATGGCTTGATTTGAGTATTTAGAAAAGTATAAAAAAGTAATTATTATTAATAAAGTTTAATCTGTTCTATTAACCACAAAGAAAATGCAAATAATATTTTTTTAATTAAGCTTCATGAGCAATTATAACAGAATTTAATTTATTAGTAATTAATGTAATGCATGCTTTTCCATGATGTCACAAATTAAATCAGCCAGTTCATTCAAAGTTAGATTAATTTCCATAACGTCAGAGTGTACACGGGAAAGCATCAGCAAGATCACTGAAATCCAGATTTCTGTCTATTTACCTTGTGTTTACCTTCTTCAGATGGGCTGAAACCCATAGAAGGGATCAAACACAAATAAATATGAGACAAAGGGATCTTTTATCCTGTATGTGAGTGTGTGATGTCTTTGTGTACACTGAACTCCGTTCTGATTGCCTGTTTACTTTCACAGAAACCACAGGCTGGTGTGCAGGCAGGTAGATGTGGTCTGGTTATAGTGTGCCACATGGAGAGGGTGGCATAAAGATGGCATTACAGCTGCCTGGGTGGTACATATAAATCACAACCCCTCTATTAAATCACATATACACCAGAGAGGCGGAAAAAACAGAAACCGGCTGTGGTGAAGCAGGCAGTGACCAGACACTTAGAGTCTGAAATTTGTATAAAACCCTTAAAATAGAGGCCGATTTTGCAAACACAACATTTACTTCTATTTGGGGTTTGAACGCTTTATCTTTTTGATGTGTTGGAAACCGTTAACCATTGACTTCCATGGTGTTTCTTTTTCCTTTACTATAGAGGTCAGTGGTTGTAACATTCTTCAAAATATCTTCTTTTTTGTTTAACATAAAAATCAGACATATGGGATGGGTATAGCCCTCAACACTGAGGCTGACTTTGCACACACATTCAGCATTTATTTTACATCATTTACCTCCGTTTGGAGTTTGAACTCACAGCCTTTTGGGTGTGTTTATGTCTTTGTTGGAAGCTGGCAATCGTTGACTTCCATAATATCAGATTTTCCTACTACATTAGATGTCATTGGTTCTAACATTCTTCAAAATATCTTCCTTTATCATTCATTTTATTTTCGGGTTAGTCCCTCTATTAATCTGTGTTCATCACAGCGGAATGAACTGGCAACTTATCTAGCATCTGTTATACGCAGCAGATGCCCTTCACACTGGGAAGCACCCATACACACTCAGTCATACTCTAACATTGGCTCTAACATTCTTCAAAATATCTTCTTTTGTGTTCAACAGAAAAAGAAAACTCACTGTGTTGGTATACCCCCTAAAATTAGATTTTACAAACACCTTCAAGTTTTTTTGATGACACTGACCTCATATTTTGAGATTTTGTGGGTACCTTTTGAAATAATAAGCCACATTAAACTGTTCATTTTTAAAATCAGATTTGATTTACAACTACTACGTTGACCAAAATTGACTTGTTTATCAAAAAATAGATTATAGCAAAATAAAAGACCAACAAAGGAAAGCTGGATCAAATACGTCAAACCTCAAAACATCAGCGCTTTCATAATGCTCAAGAGTTCTGAAAATATCCTGCATTCCTGTTATAGTGTGGAAAGACTTTTAACACCAATAAAATATCTCGGTCACATTTACGCTTTTTTTTTTAAAGGTTGCAACACTTGAGATTCTTACTGAGGTTTGTTTGCAGCAAAACAACCGACCATCATAAAAATAAAAGAAAAAACAGCTCTGAAATGTGGTAATGCGAGTTGTTTTTGCATCCTGAACACAACAATCAATGCAGAATATCTAACAGGACTCATTTCATAAGAGAAACCGATGTGCTGCAATGCAATACCAGCATAATAGTGCAAACAAATCTGCATTGATTACGAAGGAAATGCAGTGCGATGAATATCTGGCCTGGATTAAAACACAGGCGCACAAGATCTGTCTGCTCATAATCATTTTAAATATGATTGGAATCTCCGCCATATTATTATGGGAGCTGCGCTGACATGAAAGCGTCCAATCCATGTGGTTCTGCTTACAGTCCAGAACCCACTAAATCACAGATGAAAAGGCCTTCGCTCAAATGAAATCATATATTAATCTAGTCTTCCAGGACGGACACGCTTTGTTTGAGGAATCATTGTGTGCTCAAAGTTTCCATTGAGCAGAAAAAACATGGAATTAAGGCAGCAGAAAGCCACGTCATGTTACCAAGGCGGCTATGGATGCACATCTAATGATGACCTTTGACCTTACATTGATTTTCCTTCAGCTTAGTCCCTTCATGCATCACATGTCAACACAGCGGAATAAACCACCAACTTATCCAGCATATGTTTTACACAGAGGATGGCCTTCCAGCTGCAACCCAGCACTGGGAAACACCCAAACACACTCATACACTATGGCCAATTAAATTTAGAGCTATAAAATTAGTTATAGCACATGTGTTTTGACTGTAGGGGAGACCAACGCCAACACGACCAACACGAGGAGAACATGCAAACTCCACACAGAATCAGCGACCTTCCTGCTGTGAGGCGACAGTGCTAACCACATTGTCGCCACCTTAACCTTTCATAAATAACATTTGTGCATTTTGTTGATATGGGTAAGTATTGTTTTTATGCAATAAATATGATTCTACTGTGACACTAAAAAATGTGACGACAAAAAGTCAAGACAACAAATATTTTTATGTTGCTCTAACTTATTCTAATAAGTTAATCAGGTTGCGAAGGCATTTTTTTTATAAGTTTTGCAAAGTTTGACTTAATTTTTTGATTGATTTAAATTGAGATGAAAAGCTAAATCGATTCAACTACAACATTTAAGACAGCAAGAACTTATTTACAGTGCAGAGTCAACTAATATTGTTACGTTGGAATGTGTGGTTTTTAAATAGTAAAAAATAAATGTAATAAATGATGTGCATGTCCTTAGAGATATTATATGAGTTACTCTAAATATTTGACATTAATAAAAACATTTTATTTTTATTTTGCAAAAAACTATTTGCACCTGATCGTGCACATGTCGGCAAATACACCTGTTTTGTTTTAAGCAATAATTTTGTATAAAATCTTTTTTTATTTCTTTCTTTTGATTATGAATAACAATCAGATATTTAATTAAAGATATTTAGTTCTAATAGCACACACACACAAACACACACACACATATATATACATATATATATATACTTAAAAGTATTAACAAAATGTACACCTGTTTGCATTTTCCCATCATTCAGTACATTATGATGAATAATTTATAAAAACAAATGAAATCAATTTTCTGACTTTGAGTTTGCTTTATTTATTTTTGTGCTAATGAATTAAAATCGTACATATATTTATGTGTACATTTGAAATAATTAAGTTTAGTTCTAATATATGATTACATTTTTGGGACAACTTAAATGTTTTATGTTCAATGCACTTAAATGTTAATAGTTAACTTAATCGATTTGTGTTAGGACAACATGAATGAACTATGTCGCACAAAATTCATCCATGTTGTCCTAACACAAATAGATTAAGTCAAGATACAAATTAAAGTCGATTTATCATAAAACAATGCAATAAGATTTGTTGTAATTTAAACAAGCAGAGAGAAAAAATATTGTTTTTGTGCAGCAAAAACTGTAACATGCGGTTCAACAGTTTGTCATTTACGTTCACCATTATAATCCATTATCTCTTTACACATTTCTTACATGTTTGCAGGTTTCTCTAGACTTTGATCTGGTGAAAGCAGATGAGCAGATGCACTGGTGTCTTCAGAGGCCTTTGATTTTTAAATCATGATGTCAAAGTCATCAGGTCAAACACTCAGAGGCTGATAACACACATGAAAGAGCAGATCCCATGCAGAGATCGGGAGTTTCACGCAGTCAAGTCCACAGAACAGAAGAGTTCGCCTCCTCAAGTTTAACACAACACGGACATGCTCATTTGAAGATGGTGAATCGATTCAGCTCGGTGAATCTTTTACTGCCCTGCAGGTCAGAACTGACGCGTTTACATTAACATTCGTCAAATCGTTTAACTCCGGTTTTACTCCTGCTTTTTACACTTCACGGCAATGGAGGATTTCAGACTGTCATGCTGAAGGCCTCGTGTAAACAAACTCCAGTCGGATTAATTCCTATAAGGTCTTTTAAAAGCGTTTTGTTTTCAGAAATAAAATCAGATATTCAAGTTCATAATTCATATATCTTTTTATTCAAAAACAAACAAACAAAAAAAAAACAGGAAAAATATTTTTTTATGAAAAAAGCAGTCGACATTTAAACTAAAATTGACCAGATGCTAATTAAAATGATCATCGAGGTTGTTAAAGAAATAACTACCAGAAAAACATCCTCAATCCCTGATGAAATCCATTGAAGAAATCCAGAACAAACGAAAAACCAGTCCACGTTTTTTTCCCATGTCCTTCTATTGATGTATTTTACTGAAAATATCCCACAAACATCAGATTTATAATTCCTCCATTAGGCTTTCCCACACAGAAGCAAACGTCTTTTTGAGAAACTCGACGGATATATTCGTGTCAGCCCGCGCGCTTGTGAAGGCGGGTCCGCGCAGCTCAACATCTGTTCGATTCACGTGACGTTAAGAAAAATATTAACAACATCTGGTAAAAATAAGTTTGATTCAGGTGCCTGGGCTCTCGCTTTCACTCTCTCCCCATCGCCAAGTCCCAAAACCTCTGGACTGAGGCGTCATTTCAACGTGTTTCTGACTGGAACCCGATCGAAGCTAACGTTTGGAGGAACCGGTGACAGAGGAAAACAAACGCGCCAGATTCCCGCCTAAAATTACACGGCTTGTGGGCCTCGTAAAACAAGCCATCTTAAAATTCCTTACTGCACAAAATATTTGGAGATTTTTAGCTGTTGTATGTGAGGTTATCATGCTGACTTTATGGTGGTTATAATAGGCCTACTTCAGAATAACTATTTTAAAACCTCCATTCCTTTTCCTTAACTCACAAAAAAAAATAGTAATAAAAATGTTGGGTTGTTGTAAAACAAAATTGTGTCTAATACTGACAAAAAAGTTATTTTTTTTATTTAATAAATTTAAGTTACACGTTTAAACAACTGCTGCCCATTTTTGCCATAACACTGAGTTACGACAACCCCTCATTTTCATAGTAAACTATTTTAAAGTAGCTGTTTAAGAGTTTTTTTTTTTAAATATTAGATCATTATGTTTGATGATTTATAAATCATTATACTATTTCTCTAAAATCAGTAAAAGGGTCTTGGTTGTAAATTGCTCGTGTTTGGCTGTTTTGACCCGCTGTACCTCTCCGTGACCCTCCCGACCCCTCATTTTATAGACATCTGTGAATTCCATAGATGTTTGGACCCCGTTACACACCTTCAAATGATTCCTCACAACATCCTAAGCGCTTTCCCAGGCCTGTCAAATGCTGTCCTTTTGGGTTCAAACCCCGCGAAGAAAAATACAAAGTCGTTAGAAATATCAGATATTTTATTATCTTTCTGATGTGTTTATAAGTAGAATAAATATTAAATAATAATATTAACTGAAATAAACAAATGTAATTTCTGTCACCCAATTTATACATTTGTTAGTTCAGGATTTTATGTATTTCGTCTAAATGTTTGATCGAAATAACATACATTTTTTTTGTAATGCATACTCTAAAATCTTGGGTTGTCAAAAAAGGACAAACCCAATGTTGGGTCAATATTGTAAATTAAATGTTATTGAGTTTTTAACCGAACGCTTGGGTTTGTGCATTTTTGATAACCAAATTATTTTAGTCGATAACTCTGAAATATTTAACAACATACGATTATTTAGAATTTTAAAAAATCCCGGTTGTCCTAAATTTTTAAGCTAAATCAAATTAATCTTATGAGTCCATAGACCTTATATTATAATATGTTAAACTGACTTAAACAGCTAATAAAATTAAGTTAGAACTTAATTTAATAAGTTACAATGACCTAAACATATGCTGCAGGACTAATTGATCATAATTTTAACAGTGTAGATATTATTAATTACAGCGTTATCGTTGAATAATTTAAAATATCTTTGTTTGCAATAAACAAATGCACTTTCTATAACATCATTTAAATAACATACCTAAAGATATCTGCGACATAAACCTAGAGAGCCACATTGAATAGGAAAGTATTTCATTGTAGAACGAATCTCAATATAGTCTATATTTTTTTAAAAACGGCAAATCATTCAGGAATTTTCATTATTATAATCTTACCGAATGATCATTGCAGTAGTTTCTTCGTAAAGTCTTCTGTATAGCTTTGCAGTGCATTTTAAACGAATAACTGCAATGACAACATGCTAAAGCAGGTGCATTTCAAATCATGTTTTTATTGCAGAAAATATACACATATTTACATCATATTTAAAATAGAAAATGCATGTAGACACCAGATCTATTCTGCATTGTGACAATCATCAATAAATAAATAAAAGTATTTTCTTGGACCGATCAAAGAAAATGTTAACACTGATATGAGCCGATTTCCTTCATTCGTTGAGTGTGTGTGTTTTCCTTCAGAGAAAAAAATATGACGCCATGCTGGTTGTTGCTGTCAGAAGCGCAGGAGCGTCTTTTCCTGCAGCGAGTCTCTGTTTTGTGGACGGAAGCACATGTTTTCCACATTCACCGTCGCAACAGCACAGATCTGACTGTAATTCCTGCTCCCATGTCGTAGTTCACAACTGTAAGTGCTTGCAACGACGTCATGACGCTCCAGAATTTTCCCTTTATAATCCTTATTTTCGCCCTTGTTTTGAGCCGCTCCTTCCAGTGAGTTCAGCTCCTCAGGCCGAGAATCTAAAAAAACGAAGGAAAATATTTTAGTTTAGACATTGATGCAATGTTTATCTAATAATTATTATGCATTAATTTATTTTACTAAACAATAACAGTACTTATTTTATACAGTAAATAAAAAAACATTATTCAAGTGATAAAATAGCTACCATTGACTGCTTTTAAATTATTACTAGACAACAGTTCATAAAAAGTCTGTAAATACTGGTTTGTCTGAAGTGGAAAAGATTGTTTATAAATAACACCAGATTATTATGAAGCATTTTAGGTGCAAATTCGGTATTTTAAATTTTGAATATGTTTTTAAAAATCTGAATTAGCTACATTTAAAGCATAAAGTATGCTTAAATATGTTTTAATTTAGTTCTACATTAGCAGACAAAAGTTTGGACACAACTACTCATTCTTTATTATGGCCAAACATTTAAAATCATTAAAACTTGAGAAACTTCAAAAGTTGAGGATTATGGAGCCACCAAAACACGTGAAAACATGAAAATCAATGTTGTGATATCAACCATTTTCATGAGATTTTCAAGAACGAGTTTGATGGGTAAATATAGATAAATCACATTGTATTTACGTGTTTAAGGTAAGTCGCAAACAATCTATATGGGCTGAATTTTAACAAACAAATTAAGCTGAACATTATTTAATTTGTTTCTTTAAATTCAGCCCATATAAATTGTTTGCAATCACTTACCTTAAAAAACAAATACAACGAATAATTATTTTCAGAGTATGTATAATTGTCTACAACGTGAATGTGAAACTGTTTCATAATCAATCTAACGTATTGTGTCCACACTTTTGACTGGTTATCCAAAACCCTTGATATTCAAGTGCAAGTTTTTGAGCCTTTAAAAAGTTTTGCATCGCATACCATGCTGCATCAAACGCGTGCATCCGTGCGTTAGTGGGATGTTGACATGGACCACGCGCCCTCCATTCTCCACACAGAAAACGCGTAGCTGAGTCTCTCGTGCGCCACATAACTGCAGCTGGACATCTTGGAGTCCAGCTCATCGCTCTGCAGGACCTGACAGAGGAAGTCAATGTACCGGGCCGCGAGTTTGAGCGTCTGTATTTTGCTGAGTTTGTCCGAGGGTAAGGTGGGGATGATTTTGCGCAGGGAGGCGAACGCCTCGTTTAGAGACTGAGTCCTCTGACGCTCGCGCACGTTCGCCATGACGCGCTGCGTCTGCAGGTCCTCCAGAGACTGCGGGCTGCTGCTGCTGTTGCTGCACTTCTTGCTCCTCTTCCCGGGCGTGGGACTGTCGGAATCCTCGGCGTTTTTGCGGCTGGCGCGTTTTTTCCTGCTGACGCGCTTCGGTTGTCGCCTGTCGAGCTCCTCCTCGCTGTTTCCCAGACTGTCCACCGGAGACTCTGGAGAGCTGGAGTCCTCGTGCATCGCCTCTTCCTCAAACATCACCTCTGGAAAAGCTCAGATTGCGGGTCGTGGCTTCCCTGAGTCCGACGAAATGGGGTCAGAGGCTCGGTCCCTCTCAGCGCGTCTCCTCCTGCGTCACGGAGGGCTTTCTCAAACTCGAAGGGAAGTTCAGAGGATCTTATAGTCTGGAAGGAGCTAACTTTTTGGGCTGGCCTGCGATTGGACAAGAAGCTGAGTGATGTAAGAAGGGAGAGGCGGGAGGGGACCGCGATCCAAAGGGTTCCGTTATACCAAGAATCAAACGTCTGAGCCAATCAAAGCGCTTCATTTAAAATAAACACAACATAGGCACGCTGTTGATGTCAATATCATTGAAATGCATTAAAATAGAATTGAAAGCCATTTTTTGTGTCAAAGAAATAGCCAAATATATCTAAATGAGCATCCATCATCCATTCATGACATGTCAGAATAGTGATCCAACGAAAATACTGAGACTTGCGCTGACAAATTAATTGTAGACTGATTCATCATGACAAATGAACTGATGATCTGCTGATATTTTAGACTCAGATGCAGATGTACTGTGAATACAACTACAAAATCTAACTGAAAAGAGTATTTTGCATTGGTTAAAACACAACAATCAAGTACTATTAACCATTTCAAAATATTCAGATGAAGTACAGTTGAATGAATGAGCTGATGATCTGATTTTTTTTAGCATCACAGTTTTCTGCATTTTAAATTAAACTGAACAGAAATGAATGCATGCTGACAAACACTAAAATGCCATCAAGTCAAAGTAATGAGGCTGTTGATTGAGATCATAAAACACTGAAACATTTAGTCCTGAATATATTGGCTGTATTGCCAAATCCATCACAGTGATTAATCTGTAATCATTAAAAGGGCTTTTCAGTTGGCCAGATTTCAGTCTGCTTTCTGGAATGAGCCGAGAGACTTTATGATTTGCGACCTGGCAACCTTGGATCAAAACCCCTCCAAAAATGCTGAATGCACATAAAATGTCAAAATCAAAGCTTTTCTTTTAGTGGATTTACATTTACAGCATCAATCATGTCGTTAATGCATTAATGAAATGTTCTGCCAATTTACACCCTGGCAGCTCTGGAGAACTGTGTCATTATTCTCAGCCAGTGTGCCGAAATCCTCCTCAAGTCACAGTAAAAGAAGAGTGAATCTGGGTTGGCTAAGCAGACCTCATTGTTTATTTGAACATGCTCTGAAATGCATGTCTGTGTTAGTGTTATTGCAGAGTCAGGTTTCCTTCTGCACGGTTTTCATACGCAGCGGGTCGCCAAGCGCAGACGACGCACAAACTGTGTGGCCTCTTCAGTCCAACACAAACACACTGCCAAACTGGCCTTTTGCGTTCACATCCAGAGTCTGCATTATCTGCGCAAACCACACAAACGTAAGGCTCACCTCGGTTTCTGTAAAAGTTATATTATGCATTCAAATGTAACCACCAAAAGGCTACTATAATGCATGCCACAAGACCACAAATGCCAAAACAACAATGTTTTAAGATTCCGCAAGAGGGCGCACGGTTGAAACTTATGCATCACTTGTAAATCTGTGTGTGACTTGAAGATTCACCCTAAGTGCACCGACCAGTGACCCATTTAATACTTAGCACGTCATGATTTTGCCAAGTACGATACATCTATGTTGATCATGGAACATCATTTTTGTTAAAAAATGTAACACATACCCCTAAACCCAACCATAATTAAATTATTCCCAAAATCAGAGGGGAATAATAATTGGATAACAATCATGTAGAAGTGTAAACTTAACATAAACTCCAAAGTATTCCTTAACTCTGATTGGCTGTTTAAAATATTGTTTTAGGATCTACATAGATGTTCATCCAGGAACATGTCTTACTTAGTGAAATCAGCCTGGCGATAATACTTGATCAATAAATGATAGAAATGATCGAGTCTAAAAGTATTCAAATTCCTCCCTGCAGAGAATGAACGCACCTGTAACAGGGTCTAAATCTTGCCACACCTGACAGGTGACTTGAGAAATAAGTGTTTTTTTTTAAACCAGCCACGAAACTATGCGCATTCTATCCTTTAAAACAGGCAAGACAAATTTGGGAACGCATCTAATTCAAATACAATCGGCATGACAGTGTGTATAGTGTTGTATTCTGACTAGGTTAATTTAGCATTCAGAAAACTACAGACAGTAAAACTTATCTTCAATCATTCATTTTTTTTCGGCTTAGTCCCTTTTTAAATCAGGGGCCGCCACAGCGGAATGAACCACCAACTTATCCAACATTTTACATAGCCGATGCCCTTCCAGCTGCAACCCACCACTGGGAAACATCCATACCCTCTCATTCACACGAATACGGACAATTTAGCTTATCCAACTCACTACGTTTTTGGGAAACCGGAGCACCCGGACGAAACCCACATGCACGAACATGCAAACTCTACACAGAAATGCCAACTGACCCAGCCGGAGCTCGACCTTCTTGATGTGAGATAATTGTGCTACCCACTGCGTTAAATTGATAAACTTATTCATAAATTTGTATTAATCAAAATTCAATAAATGAGATAATAAATACTATCAAATGTGATGTTATTTACAACAACAGGACAATTACAAAAATAAATAGTTTTTTCATTCAAATGTAATGGAGATTTCCTTTAGGCAGAAGGTCGTATAAGGAAGCTTCTTTTTTAATGATTATTTTTGTTGTTAAAAACAGATTTATAAAACATACTCATCACAAAAAGGGCAATAGTGTTGGCGCATTTTGCAAGTTAATGATATTGCAACTCAGGCTCAAAATATGTTAGGCCTATAGTGTGGATCAGCATTTAGCATTACAGTTTTCTGGATTTTAAATAAAATAAAACAGAAATGAATGCATTTCTTGACAAACACTAAAATGCCATCAAGTCAAAGTAATGAGGCTGTTGATTGAGATCATAAAACACTGAAACATTTAGTCCCGAATATATTGGCTATATTGACAAATCCATCACATGATTAATCTGCAATCATTAAAAGGGCTTTTCACGTGGCCAGATTTGTGTGCTGACGCTTTTTGCAAGTGATATTGCAACCCAGGCTCAAAATATAGAGTAAGGTCTATATAGTGTGGATCATTTGCGAACTTAGCAGAAACACTGAAAACTCCGTTATTATGAGCTGCTCACTTGCGCTGCACATGATTAAATATTCATACAAAACGCTTTGCCATAAAGAATATGGCATTCTGAGCCCTTTCAGAAGCAAGTCCATAACCCCCTAAACCATCAATCACCCAAACCCTGTATCAAAAATCCAAATACAGTAGCTAATTTATATTATATCATATCAATTTACATAATTGCATCACTCCAAATTAATGAATATTACCAATTAATGGTATAGGCAACAATTGTTGGAGCATTATTCAAACATTTGAGCTACCCTTAAAAACTGTCTAGCAGCAATACCAACGCTATGTCACGGCAGCTAACATTTGATTCAGTGGCTAATGCATATAAATTCATATGATCTCATCCATACAATACGCTTTGCTCATCCCCCAATGACGTTTAGGTTTAGGGGTGGGGTTTGGTGCCACGCCTCCTTTTAAAAATCGTACATTGAATGAATCGTGCATCATTCATTCATTTTCTTGTCGGCTTAGTCCCTTTATTAATCCGGGGTCGCCACAGCGGAATGAACTGCCAACTTACTTTTACGCAGCGGATGTCCTTCCAGCCGCAACCCATCTCTGGGAAACATCCACACATTCACACACACACTCATACACTATGGACAATTTAGCCTACCCAATTCACCTGCACCGCATGTCTTTGGACTGTGGGGGAAACCGGAGCACCCGGAGGAAACCCACGCGAACGCAGGGAGAACATGCAAACTCCACACAGAAACGCCAACTGAGCCAAGGCTGAGTTTCTGGCAATACATTCTATTCCAACATGTCATAGCCTAATGGATGGCTTAATTCTGGGAAAAGTTTTGGACTGAAGTCTTAACAGTTTTAAGCATCAGGCTATTATATTTATAAACAGCTATACGGCTTTACATGAACGCCTAAAATTGCTGTTCAGTTTTTAATAATTAACTCCATCGAAGCCATAAAGGCAGAACAAAATAAATGATAATTAGAATTAATATTTAAAATATTTTTTTAAAGTAGCGACTCTATTCCGACATGTCATAATGGATAGCTTAATTATTGGAAAAGTTTTGGACTGAAGTCTACAGCAGTTTTAAACTTCAAATATTTATTTGTGAAATACCTAAAATTGCTGTTCAGTTTTTAATAGTAGAGGTAGGACAAAAGAAATAATAATTAATCAATATTTTACCATAATTTTGAAGATCCTTACTCTGTAAAAAGCGATTAGTTGACTAATTTAAAAAAGAGAGTAAACTCGTTCCCATTTTTAGTTTAGATGTCTATTTTAAGCAAACAAAACTATATGCACAATGATAAAAGTTAAGTCATTGGTTTACTGACTCTTTTTAAAGTGAAATCAACTTGTTGGGTTTAAGGCAACGAGTTTACTCCCTAAAGTAAAGTAAAATCACTTTTTACCGCGTTTTGAAAGAAATGCAATTAATAACTCAATCTGAGTTCAGCTGTTCTCCAGTATGTCCGTCATGAACGCTATATAGACGATGGCGAGCCGCAGAGTCTCTATCCGAGACAGTCTCTTCTCGTAGGCGAACGTGGGAACCCTCCTGCGCAGCCGGTCAAACGCCTCGTTCAGGCTGAACATCCGTTTGCGCTCGCGGATGTTTGCGGCCTGGCGCTGCACGGTGCTGATCACGCGTTTGCGCTTGGGTTTCATGTTAACGGCGATTTCCGGAGAGCCGGTGCTCGGCGACAGCGCGTAAAAGTCATCTGTTGGTGCCGTTGAGATGGAAGTCAAATCCTGGTACAGTCCATTACCATCGGTGCTGTGGGTCTCCTTGATTGCCTGTGCAGACTTATTCGGCATCATCTCCATGAACTCCACATCACTGACCAAATCAAACACTGACGGACTCAGAAATGACCTTTGCATATCCATAGTGTTCAAAGGAGACGTTTTACTGTAGAAAGTGTTTCACATTATCAGACATCCAGAGATTAAAGCCTCCTGTTTATTAAAAAGCCGGGCAGTCCAGTCTGGGTCGCGTGGATCACCAAATTCAATTTGAAAATCCGGTCAGATCCATGAAGTGAGATCCTCTTTGGCAGCAGTCCATGATCCCAATCCTGCTGTTTTAATATGCCTCTCAATTCCACCCCGAGCGTGTCCTCTTTTCCAAACTCTATTCCACAGACCCAGTAAAGTCCACAAGCCCTCTCTGAGCTGAGCTGGTGCCATTTGATGGTCGAGGGCCGCAATGATCCTGAGAGGGGAAGAGGTGCTTGACAAAGGGTCACTCGGTCTGTTTGTTCGGTTTCCTGGTGCACTGAGAGGCTAAATAATGAGACTTGTATTACCGAGAAAGACCAAATATAACATTCCCCAAGAGCACACTACACTTCAGCCGCTTTTCTTTTGCAAATTAGTGCAAATAGCTGCCAGTTGCCATGGAAAAGACAAAGTTACCACGGGTCACCTTTAAGAGCAACTCTATCTATCTATCTATCTATCTATCTATCTATCTATCTATCTATCTATCTATCTATCTATCTGTCTGTCTGTCTGTCTGTCTGTCTGTCTGTCTGTCTGTCTGTCTGTCTGTCTGTCTGTCTGTCTGTCTGTCTGTCTGTCTGTCTGTCTATCCATCCATCCATCCATCCATCCATCCATCCATCCATCCATCCATCCATCCATCCATCCATCCATCCATCCATCCATCCATCCATCCATCCATCTATCTATCTATCTATCTATCTATCTATCTATCTATCTATCTATCTATCTATCTATCTATCTATCTATCTATCTATCTATCCGTCCATCCATCCATCCTTCTGTCCATCCATCCTTCTGTCTATCTATCTATCTATCTATCTATCTATCTATCTATCTATCTATCTATCTATCTATCTATCTATCTATCTATCTATCTATCTATCTATCTATCTATCTATCTATCTATCTATCTATCTATCTATCTATCCGTCCATCCATCCATCCTTCTGTCCATCCATCCTTCTGTCTATCTATCTATCTATCTATCTATCTATCTATCTATCTATCTATCTATCTATCTATCTATCTATCTATCTATCTATCTATCTATCTATCTATCTATCTATCTATCTATCTATCTGTCTGTCTGTCTGTCTGTCTGTCTGTCTGTCTGTCCATCCGTCCATCCATCTGTCCATCCATCCTTCTGTCCATCCATCCATCCATCCATCCATCCATCCATCCATCCATCCATCCATCCATCCATCCATCCATCCATCCATCCATCCATCCATCCATCCATCCTTCCGTCCGTCTGTACATCTATCTATCTATCTATCTATCTATCTATCTATCTATCTATCTATCTATCTATCTATCTATCTATCTATCTATCTATCTATCTATCTATCTATCTATCTATCTATCTATCTATCTATCTATCCTTCCATCCATCCATCTATCCTTCCATCCATCCATCTATCGTCTGTCCATCCATCCATCCATCCATCCATCCATCCATCCATCCATCCATCCATCCATCCATCCATCCATCTATCTATCTATCTATCTATCTATCTATCTATCTATCTATCTATCTATCTATCTATCTATCTATCTATCTATCTATCTATCTGTCTGTCTGTCTGTCTGTCTGTCTGTCTGTCTGTCTGTCTGACTTTCTGTCCATCCGTCCATCCATCTGTCCATCCATCCTTCTGTCCATCCATCCATCCATCCATCCATCCATCCATCCATCCATCCATCCATCCATCCATCCATCCATCCTTCCGTCCGTCCGTAAATCAATCTATCTATCTATCTATCTATCTATCTATCTATCTATCTATCTATCTATCTATCTATCTATCTATCTATCTATCTATCTATCTATCTATCTATCTATCTATCTATCTATCTATCTATCTATCTATCTATCTGGTAGTAGCATCATTCACACATAAGCGGATCAGTCAAGAGGTTTTTTTCTTTAGTCAGACGAAGAGTGTGATCTTAAATGCTGAGGTGGAGGAGCAGACAAATATTCTGATGTGTGTGTGTGTGTGTGCGTGTGTGTATGTGTGTGTGTGTGTGTGTGTGTGTGTGTGTGGTTGGTGTGTGTCCCAGAACACAGTCAGTGGCTGCTGATTTATGTGGTCTTTCAGTTGGTAAGAAACACTCATGCTGATCTGCTAAATTCAGACGGAAAACCAAAACACTCCATCATCATTAAAGGGCAGATGATGTTGGCATGACTTCACAATGCCAGAAAAGATAACATCAATTTATGCCCAAATGTCAGGCCAATTTCATCTCATTTGAGAAGGAGAAGTTGTGGCAGTAAGTACATTTTTATAAAGTACTCAATTTCTGTTCACAATATCCAACGTTTTACCAACAACTGTCATGTAAACTGTAAAAAAAGCTAAAGTGAAAATTATAACCTGGTTAACAGTATGCTTCCTTTATACAACATGGTGAATATCCATAAATAGACTGTCCCAGAATTCCCTGCATGACACTTTTTTTGCCTTTTATAACTGTGTTTTTAGTTTACTACTCATAATTGATGTACATTAGAGTTTTATCATACATCTAATGTTGATAAATAAGGTTTATTGCATTACTTTAAATGTATCTGTGTTACCGTAATGGTGTTTAGTACACAGAGCATCTTCTATATATTAATATGCTTCTCTGTTTGTGGGAAAAGTTTGTGATGAGCTTTGGGTCATCATATGAATATCACCGCCTGCTTATGTTGTGTTTTTGTATGCGTACTGAAGGTATAATGATGTG
This sequence comes from Danio rerio, assembly GCF_052040795.2. Classification (NCBI taxonomy): domain Eukaryota; kingdom Metazoa; phylum Chordata; class Actinopteri; order Cypriniformes; family Danionidae; genus Danio; species Danio rerio. Next base: position 2,623,894 of record NC_141039.2, read on the forward strand.
TAATGTTAGTTCTTCAAAACACTGGTGTATGATACTATAAATTAATCAAATGTGGTAGTTTACTGTAATTTTAAAGAAAATTAATTGACGGTTTCTACTGTATTTTTAGCAAGTTGTTATTTCTAACAATCACAGTTGCCCTTTTTTATTTACTGTTTTTACTGTTATTGATGATAGTCACAGCTTGCATTTACTGTAAATGTTACAGATTTTATTTTAGTGTATGATTGTCAGTGTGATATTGGTTTAACAAATAAATCTAACATTGAATGATTTACATACAGACTCTAAAATTTTAGAATTTTACAATTAAAAATACAGTAGAAACCGTAAAATAATTTCAAAATTGCATAGTTTTTACTGTATTTTCAGTTTTACTGTATTATAAAGTCCTAACAACCACAACTGACATATTTAAACATAAATATTAAACTTTTTTTTTTAACTGTGATTGTCACAGCTGCGTTTTTTTACAGTAAATATTACAGATTTTTTTCGACAGTGTTTGATTGCGAGTATTGTATTGGTTTTGAAAGAGCTCAATAAAAGATAAACAAATATTGAATAATTGACATTCAGACTCTAAAACTCTAGAACTTTACCGTTAAACATAAGGAAGAAATGCTAAATGAATTTACACATTTTATGGTCTCTACTGTATTTTTTATAGTAAAGTTCTAACAATCACAGCTGCTGTTTTCTACGGTAAATATTACAGATTTTTAACAGTGTATGATTGTCACAGCTGGTATTTATTTACTGTAAATATTACATATTTGTTTTACAGTGTATGATTGTGAGTGTGATATTGCTTCTGAAAGAGTTCAATGACAAAGAAATCTAGGGAAAAATTAATATCCACTACTCTAAAACTAAAAACATTACAATAAAAATACAGTAGAAATCATAAATTAATTTAGAAATTTTATGGTCTCAACTGTATTTTTAACAGTAAACTTTAACCAACCTAAGCCATTTTTACCGTAAATATTACAGATTTTTTTAAATTATGTATGATTTTCACAGCTGCTGTTTCTTTTTTAACCATAAATAATATGGATGTATTTACAGTGTATGATTGTAAGTGTGATATTGGTTTTGAAAGATAATCTAGATTCTAATATAAAATCTAAAAGAAGCTAATATTGAATAATAGACATCCAGACTATAAAACTCCAGAACCTTACCGTTAAACATAAGAAAGAAATGCTAAATGAATTTAGACATTTTATGGTCTCTACTGTATTTTTAATAGTAAAGTTCTTACAATCACAGCTGCTGTTTTCTACTGTAAATATTACAGATTTTTTTTCGACAGTGTTTGATTGGGAGTATTATATTGGTTTTGAAAGAGCTCAATAAAAGATAAACAAATATTGAATAATTGACATTCAGACTCTAAAACTCTAGAACTTTACCGTTAAACATAAGGAAGAAATGCTAAATGAATTTACACATTTTATGGTCTCTACTGTATTTTTAATAGTAAAGTTCTAACAATCACAGCTGCTGTTTTCTACTGTAAATATTACAGATTTTGAACAGTGTATGATTGTCACAGCTGGTATTTATTTACTGTAAATATTACAGATTTGTTTTACAGTGTATGATTGTGAGTGTGATATTGCTTCTGAAAGAGTTCAATGACAAAGAAATCTAGGGAAAAATTAATATCCACTACTCTAAAACTAAAAACATTACAATAAAAATACAGTAGAAATCATAAATTAATTTAGAAATTTTATGGTCTCAACTGTATTTTTAACAGTAAACTTTAACCAACCTAAGCCATTTTTACCGTAAATATTACAGATTTTTTTCAATTATGTATGATTGTCACAGCTGCTGTTTCTTTTTTAACCATAAATAATATGGATGTATTTACAGTGTATGATTGTAAGTGTGATATTGGTTTTGAAAGATAATCTAGATTCTAATATAAAATCTAAAAGAAGCTAATATTGAATAATAGACATCCAGACTATAAAACTCCAGAACCTTACCGTTAAACATAAGAAAGAAATGCTAAATGAATTTAGACATTTTATGGTCTCTACTGTATTTTTAATAGTAAAGTTCTAACAATCACAGCTGCTGTTTTCTACTGTAAATATTACAGATTTTTAACAGTGTATGATTGTCACAGCTGGTATTTATTTACTGTAAATATTACAGATTTGTTTTACAGTGTATGATTGTGAGTGTGATATTGCTTCTGAAAGAGTTCAATGACAAAGAAATCTAGGGAAAAATTAATATCCACTACTCTAAAACTAAAAACATTACAATAAAAATACAGTAGAAATCATAAATTAATTTAGAAATTTTATGGTCTCAACTGTATTTTTAACAGTAAACTTTAACCAACCTAAGCCATTTTTACCGTAAATATTACAGATTTTTTTCAATTATGTATGATTGTCACAGCTGCTGTTTCTTTTTTAACCATAAATAATATGGATGTATTTACAGTGTATGATTGTAAGTGTGATATTGGTTTTGAAAGATAATCTAGATTCTAATATAAAATCTAAAAGAAGCTAATATTGAATAATAGACATCCAGACTATAAAAACAGCTGCAGTTGCTATGAAAGTTTCCATTTTCCACCCCAGCAAATGTTTAATTGCAAAGTTGCATTATAATTAAAATTCTTTGGAGCAACTGTTTTATATAATGCTGTGTACGCAACATGTCAGAACTACTATAATTAGGCAATTTTGACTTTTTGATATAATGATTGATGTAAAATGATGGCATCAAGTAAAAAAAAAGCAGGTTCAGTTAAAGACAGTGTTTTATTATGCTTTACACACTGTAATTTTTGTCCCTTTTAGGCTTTTATCCTAATTCTGATTTTTTGGTGACTGTTGCTTTAAATTCAAATAAGTCTGTGCTCTTTTCAAAAGAGGGCGGAGCTACAAATGCCTATGTGTCAGCATAGTGGCAGATTCAAAAACAAGACTAACTTCCTATGCTAATAAGGGAGAGATGGTCACTAGTGGGCGGGGCTTTCTCCCTCCGATGACACGTATGAAGGGAGAATGTCAATCAGAGTGTTTCTGCAGACTGTTTATATCAAGTCTGATTATAAAAAAATACAATTAATACATGTTTACCATTAGAAGCTGCTTATATTCACACAATGCTGACACACAACTGTGTTTAAACCCCTTATAAATGTGAATTTTGCATAATAGGTGCCCTTTATTCCTCACAATAACACTGTTTCCAATGTAGCTTTGATCAAATGGTGAAACCGAAGACATGAAAACATACTGACAGAGCAAATCATGTCAAGAAAAGCTTTTCATTTTAATACAGAGCACTTACTTCAGACAGGTGTGTGTGTGTGAGTGTGTGTGTGTGTGTGAAGAGCAGAAACCTCTCCTTAATCTCTCTCTCTCTGTGTTTTCCTGGCAGGAGGATAAACATGATGTGCACATTCCTGAGGTCACTATGGAGAAGCTGAGAAAGCACAGCTGGACCTGGAGAATATGAGGTAATCCTGAGCCCCGGGGGCTGCTGGGTAAATATTGATCTTGAATAAGAAATCAAATACAGTAGAGACAATGGCGGCGTTATGTGTCGAGCGGTTAGTGCGAACAGTAGGCAAAAGCACAGATGAGCTGAAACAAACACCTGCCTCTGCTCCAAACAGCTCAACATTTAGCCGGAGTTCCCACAAAATCAACACAAACACACAGTTTACTGCGGGGACGGACTCAGTTTTATTAAATAGCTCGCAACTTGTTCACTACATTCTTAATCTATTGGGTTAAAAGCAACATAGGATCATTGTGTAAACGTAGCCCCATATACATTTCTGGAGATCCTGAATTATGAAGCCAGAGGTATGTATGGCTGCATTTCGTCTTTAAAATGAATGCTACGGGGCGCCGTTCCTTTTTGCGCTTACCGGCTGACTGCTTACCTCCGTATGGTCGCTCTCCCACCGTAGTCCAATACCTCACCGCATACATCAGCAGACTTGAGATGCAGAGGTGAGCTGAGTATGACGACAGGGTTCGAGTCCGGCGAAGAACGATTCCAGAAAGCAGGTAGGACAAAAACAAAACCCCAAAAATAAAATAAACAAGTAAATAACAGAGTGAGAATGTGGCAAAACATGTTAAAAAAATCTGCAGAGGGCTTTTCTTTTTCTGGATTGCTTTTGAAAACACTTTCGGTTGGGTTTGGGAAAGGGGGTGATCGGGTCAATTGGTGCTTTTCAAAAACACTATTGGTTAGGTTTAGGGAAGGAGAAGGGTGGGTCACTCGATCAGTCAGACGATCAGTCAGTCCAACACAATCTCACGGCAATTCGTAACTTTTTCATTTAGTTGCTAATTCGTACAAATTCGTACGATCTAATTCGTACATTTTAATACGATTTGCTCATCCCCTAATGACGGTTGGGTTTAGGGGTGGGGTTGGGTGCCACGCCTCCTTTTAAAATCGTACAATTTCGTACGACTGAACTGAAATTAGCCACTAAACTGGCAAACCATAAAATACTTACGTTTTCTTGTGAGATCAGGCTGGTCAATCAGTCAGTCAGACGACAGCGGCCTCTGGTGGATTTATGCAAGAACAGCAGGCGCGAATGGCACCCGCAAGAGAAATTTGATATCTACACAGTGGCCTCTGGTGGATTCGCGAAAACAAAAAATGAAAAAAAAAAAAAAAACAGCTACTGGGACGTATTTGGCGCTCTCTAGAAATTTATATAGCATATATATTGAGTATATTTATAAAACATATAAATATATAATTTTATATTTATATGTTTTAATGTTATTTTATTTCAACCAATAATATTTGTAAATAATTTAAATAATTTCTTTTAATATTTGTATTTACTTTTAAATTTTTATAGATTTTTAAATATGGATTATATATTTCAACATTGTCAATCTAAAAACAACTTTTCTTTCACAGAATATTTTTATTTGAGTTTTTTTCTGCTTTATTTCACTTACCAAAAATATATATATATGTTTTTAATAATTTAATTATTAAGAGATAAAAACATTTAATTAGTAATGTGCTTCTGCCATTTTACAAGTTCCTTTCAGGTTTCATTTCTTAAGATTAGTTTTAGTAATGTCAGCAATTAAACCAAGCTATTAAACGTCAAGTAAGCAATAATATTTTCTTAAAAACTTTTCATTGTTAAATTTTTATATTTTACCTTATTTTATTTATATATAACATTGCCAATCTAAAAACAACTTTTATTCACGTAATGTTTTTATTTTAGTTTATTTCAGCTTTATTTCAATTACTAAAAAAATATTTTTAAATCATTTTAAGAATAAACAGAGACATAAACATTTAATTTTTATAGATTTAGCTTCAGATAGAGAGATAGATTTAATTTCTTCAGTTTAGTTTTAGTAATTTTAGTACTTACTTGATTACTTTAAATTGGCCAAGTCAGCAATAATTGTTTTTTAATGCAAATTTTTTTTTATTCATTCATTCAATTTCCTTCAGCTTAGTCTCTCATTAATCAGGGGTCACCACAGCAGAATGAACCGCCAACTATTCGGGAATATATTTTACCTTCCAGCTGCAACTCAGTACTGGTAAACACTCATACAGACACACACTCATACAATACAGCCAATTTAGTTTAGTCAATTCCCCTATAGAGCATATGTTTGGACTGTGAGGGAAACCGGAGCACCCGGAGGAAACCCACACCAGCACGGGGAGAACATGCAAACTCCACAATGAAATGCCAACTGGCTTAGCCGAGGCTCAAACCAGCGACCTTCTTGCTGTGAGGTGACAGTGCTAACCACTGAGCCACCATGCCGTCAATTTTTCTTTTAATTTTAATTAACAATTAATTACAACCCCTGGTTTATGTCAGTGGCATGTAAGTCTGTGTGCATGAGTCAGGGTTTGAGTCTGCTGAGGGAATAGTTACACCGACGGATCATTTGCACTTGCCGCTGAAGAAACAAAAGTATGTTTTCCCAGAAGAGGCTCTGAGAAGGACTTTCAATCCAGATCATGCATCACATAAGCAATTGAAAACCCAACTGAGGCTATTGGCGGTACAGTGGGTGGTAAACCTGCCTGATCCAGTTCTCCAGCCCAGGGGTTTCGGCCGTCCGTTTATTTCCTCTCTGCCTCCCAGCGCTGCAGTCGGCCATCATTTCCTCTCACTTTGTTGTCGGAGATCTGCGGATAAACCAGAAAAAAACGGGTTTTTACTCGACTGAGCAGAATACTAAATAAACAAGAAACGTAATTGTGGCTGGGGAGAGACATCGAGATGGGGATGAATTTTCAGAGTGCTCTTAAAGGGACAGTACACGCAAAAATGAGCGTTTAATGAACGCTTACTTAAGTACTTCCAAACCTGTTTGAGTTTCTTCTTTGATTGAACTAAAAAGAAGATATTTTAAGAATGTTGAAAACCGGCAATAATTAACATCCATAGTACAAAATAAAAACTATGGAAGTCAAGATTATCTTCAGTGTATCTGCACTGTCTCTTTAAATGAAGTTAGAAAACTACAGCCAGAAGCTAAACAAGATACAGGCAGAAGCTATCTGTTTTTAAAGTACTTACTGCAGTGTAGTTGCTAAGGTGTTTGGGGTGGTTTGTAGAGTATTAATATGCTGTTGCTAAGGTGTTTAGGGTGGTTTATGCAGCATTGCAATGCGGATGCTAAGGTGGTGCTCTTTTTTCAACCCAAGCTCATTCTGGAAACGCAGCCCCGCGGATGTTTCTGGAGACCGCGATTTACGTGGCCGGAGGTACGTACGGACGCGTTTAGTTTTTTCGAGCGAACGGCTCGCCTTCGAGTGGAGCACTTTCCCAATGCAAACAGTTTGTCCGCTTAGCTCACAGCGTTGCGTCGGCAGAGCGGAGGCCCCGGAGGAGGAGGAGCCGGCCGCGGGGACGACGACCGGGATCGAGTCCGGGGAACAGCGGTTCCAGAAATCAGGTAAGACAAAAAACGGAATCCGAAAAATAAGGGCGAGAACGCGGCGGGATCCGAAAACGCGGTTGAAATCGAAGACGAGGGCTTTTGCTTTTTTTTTTTTTTTTGGACGTCTTTTTCAAACCGTCGCCTGGGTTTAGGGAAGGAGGAGGAGGAAGAGGAGGGCGGCCGGGTCGGCCAATCCGGCGGCTTTTTGCGCGAGAACGGCGCGGGCGCGAACGGCACACGTTCCCGAGAGGCGCCCGAGGTGCGAAAAAGCGCGCACAGCGGCCTCTCGCAGATCTGCGAAAACAAAAACCGCTCGAATACGTACCTCCCAGGACGTATCTCGCTGTCCGCAGAAACGTCCGCAGGGCTACGTTTCCACAATGAGCCCGGGTTGTCTTTTTTTGAGAGGGGTGGTGTTTTCTATAGTCCTGCTATGTAGTTGATGATGCTGAGGTGTTGCTCTCTGTGTTGCTACCATTTTTGGGTTAGTTCTATAGTCTTGCTATGTAGGTGCTAAGTTGTTTGTAATAGTTGGATGCTTTTTTTATGGGGGGTGTTTTTTAGAGTCTTGCTATGTAGTTGCTATAAGGGGTTTGGGATGACTGGATGCCCAGGTGTTGCTAAATATTTTGGGGTGGTTTCTATAGCATTGCTATGCAGTTGTTAAGGTGTTTGGAGTGGTGTGCACAGTGTAATTATACAGTTGCTAAGGTGTTTGGGTTGGTTGTAAGGCATTGACATTTGGATGTTAAAGTGTTGCTATCTGTGTTGCTACAATTTTTTTTTTGGTCTTAGCTGGTCTTAGATATATATAGATATCGCATACTTTAGCGCTGTGGACGGGTGTAATAACGAGCAAACAAAGAAAACAAAGCACAAAGGCAGAACATTTCATAGGTATGATTAAGTTTTTTTCTGTTTTTGTATGTTTTGAACTTTTGTGCTAATCAGGTCACGTTATTGATGATAACAGTCACTTTCTGCATTCACCATACGGCAAAGCAGCTCCAACTCGCACTAAACACTCGGCTTATGCTAGTTTTGTTGAATTAAATCAGCAAACAATGCAAAAGAAATATGACAACGAGATGCTACGCTGCCAGACACTTGTATTATTGTCGGCTAACGTTAGTGAAAGAGTCGTTTGGGGGATTCATTCACAAACGAATCGCTCCCTCCGTCAGTATGAGCAGTGAAAGCAGGAGAGGAGCTGTGTTTCAGGACATGATTAGATCAAATTTAACAGGAGGGTAGATGGTACATTTCTGTACACACAAACACAAGCTTTTTGTCAGGAATGCCCGTGCGGTCACTGATCCATCAATGTAGAAAAGTAATGTCAAATTATAATTTTCGTAATTAGAAAAAAAAAATTACACACTAACATCCAGGAAAACTCCCGATCACAGATATATGTGTATATGTGTATATCTCTGGCTTTGCATGGCCACAGTCCTCCACTGTACCTTGGTCCCTCATTCATTTCAAAGGAGCGCTACCCTGTAGCAAGATGGCGGCGCTATTGACGCATTCCGTCCAATAGACAACAACAGGCCAGGCGACATCTAGTGTATATATCTATGTTAGCTGGTCAGGTTGGGAGATGACCAGCTAAAACCAGCTTGACCAGCCTAGCCAAAACCAGCTATGTCCAGCTTAAACCAGGCTAGTCAAGCTGGTTTTAGCTGGATTAAGTTGTTCAGTTTCCAGCCTGACCAGCTAAGACCAGGCTGGAAATGGCTGGAAACCCCTCTAAAACCAGTCTGGTCGACCAGCTAAAACCAGCCAACCAGCCTAGGCTGGTTTAATCTGGATTTTTCTGCAGGGTGAGCTGAAATATTCAACTATTATAATGGTAATAAGAAGTAGAGTAAGACTGAAAGCTGTGAATCAAAACAAAATCAATACTGAAGCAAAGACGAAAACGGCACAAAAGCAGCGGAGCTTTTATTATGCCACAGTCCCACCTCTTCCTGTTCTTCAGCTCGTAATCACACGGAGAAGAATCAGGGCTATTGGATATATTCATTTTAAAAACTTCAATATTTTTGCCTTTAAATGTCTGTGATGGTTCAATCTAGATAGCATTTGGCTCAGATTTTTAATGTTTACAGGGAAGATTTCATCAAGTGTTTTAAGTCCTCCCTCTTAGAAATGATCATCCAGGTTTTGTCACCCAAAAATGCAAATCATATATAAGCCGCCAGCAGAGGAGATCAGTAAGAGTGTGTGTTTCTTCAGATCTAGATGTTGTCAGGTTTGGTGTAAAGCGTCTGAACTGCAGTGTTTCCTCTGGGCTTTGTTCATGGTGGATTTGGGCCGCGCTGCAGCGATAAATCTGAAATTAAATATCTCTCCATCCCTCCCTCCTGTGTCCCTCTGTCCTCCCTCTGTCTGCGTCCAGATCTCTCTCTCTCTTTCTCTCAGCCTCTTCGTCTTCTCTTCAAGCATCTCACAGCCAAATTTCTTAAAGGGATAGTTGACCTAAAATATAAACCCCTGTCATTTACTCATCATCGTGCTGTTTGAAACAGGTATGGGCTTCTTTAATCTGTGATAAGACATGTTTAGATTAATGTGAACCATCCCTTTCCATGCTATAAAAGTGAATGATGTTTAAAAGCGCTAAAACAGTAGTCTGAACAAAAAGTGCACTATATTTTATGATGTCTGAATTGAGTTAATAATACACACTCTCACACACTATCATACTGCTTATTCCCTGATTTATCAGGGGTCGCCACAGCAAAAACAGATAAATTTGGGGCAGCAGTGGTTAGCACTGTAGCCTCACAGCAAGACGGTCGCGGGTTCGAGCCTCGGCTGGGTCAGTTGGTGTTTCTGTATGGAGTTTGCATGTTCTCCCTGCATTTGTGTGGGTTTCCTCTGGGTGCTCCGGTTTCCCCCACAGTCCAAAGACATGCGTGGTGAATTGTATAGGCTAAATTGTCCGTAGTGTATGTATTTGTGTGAATGAGTGTGTATGGGTCTCCCAGTGATGGGCTGTGGCTGGAAGGGCATCTGCAGTGTAAAACATATGCTGGATAAGTTGGTGGTTCATTCCGCTGTGGCGACCCCGGATTAATAAAGGGACTAAGCCGACAAGAAAATGAATGAATGCATGATTAAATGTAAGCTTAGCATTAGAAACTTCTTTAAAAAATCTTTAACTGCCCCAAAAATTGTAGTATAAATCTCTGTGGATCAAATACAAAAAGCATCAACCATTTAACATTTTTTCCCAAGCGTTATTTAAAACAGTAATGTAGATACTTGAGTTTAATATGCTTTCAGTGCATATAAGAACACTTCTGTCAGTTTAATCTGATCTGAACACATAAATAGAGCATTTCATCTTTTGCCCATGTTCTGGTGCCATCTGAAAATTGTTTATTTTTTGTGTTTACTAAGGCCCCGTTTACACTAGTGCGTTAGTTTTAAAACGGCGTTTTAGAATGAAAACAATCCGCGTCCACACTCGCGTTTTACCCAGCGTTTCTGAACTGCTCTCCGTCCACACCAAAACGCTGAAAACGCACATCACGTGACCACACACACACTCTCTGGCAAGCGCTGCAGCTCATCTACCCAGATGAGAGCTCTGCTAGTCGGACTTCTCATCAAGCATCTCCCGCTGGATCTAATATCTCACTATATTTATTAAACGGGATATTTCATTCATCTTGTTGTCTTTATCTAACGACATATTCCCTGAATTCGGTCATTAGAATCTTACTTTTTCTCAGGTAACGTGTTTTGGCTGAGCGCAAAGATAAGTTAATGATTGATGAAACCACGTAGCCTATTATGTATATTGACTGATCGCTTGCCTTTATTTCCTATAATGTAAAAACTTATTGTATGTTATACTTTTATAATTATCGATTATTAAAACTGATATTCAGCAAAGAGAGGGTGTGTTTCGTATTTTCACTGAAATTGAAAGGAGGCAGTTGTTATCGGCTCCGTTTTGTTATAAATATCCACACAGTGAAGATGACGCTCATATATGCAGCACGCCTCAACATGTCTGCTGTCTTAGTTGCTAATATTAAAATGAAAATAGGCAGTTCCTTAAATAATGTTTACATTTTATTGTTGAGAAAGTGAAACAACGTAGCCAGGGTGATGTGAATGAAGTTATAAAGTACACTGTTCCCTTTGAAGATGTACCCGTGTCCTCGGTATAGTCTGCTTTTCCATATCAAACTGAGAAGAAGAGACTGCAGCCTTGATCAAACTTGCAAAGTCTGAACTTACAAAGAGAGAATGCAGGACTGAACTGTGTGTGTTAGGCTACTTAATATTGAGGAAAAGCCCCAATCAGAGAGGCAGATGTCGGCAGCCCCGCCTCCGTTTTCAGATGTCTCCGTTTTCCATCATCCACACTGAGACGGAGCAGCAGCGTTTCAGAATGAAAACGGCCTCTCCAGCGTTTTCGAAACGCTCCGTTTTCGGCGCTCGAGAACTCCGGCGTAGTGTGGACGGTTGGCGTAACCGTAGCAAAACTTATGCGTTTTCAAACTAAAACGCATTAGTGTAAACGGGGCCTAAAACTACAGTTGGCTGAGCAGGTCTTTAGAGGTTCTCCAGCTGTGTGTGTGTGTGTGTGTGCGTGTGCAGGGGGATCTTCTCCAGTGTGACTGTCAGACTAAACTCTCTCACACTGCCAATACAAAAGAGCAATAAACATTCACCCTGGAGGCTCCGCCCACCGCCCTCAGCCTGCCAGATTCTTCTGCCTGCTTATAAAAGCTCATTTTAGCGAAACCACACTGTTTAATATCCACTTTTTCCAAAAGAAATTGGGCCGAAGGGGTGAGACTTGGTGAGTTTACAAGCGTGTGCGTACTGTTCCAAATACAAAAACACAAAGCTGCCGAAAGACCCACAGCAGACAAAGATCACTGAAACAATCAGCGGTTGGGATTTGACAGGTTGCTGGTGTATTTGCATAGGATATTTGTTAAGTTTTAAAATAATAAATGTAGATTTTAATATTGAATGTGAGTAGTGATTATATAGATATAAATAACTGAGAGTTATCTATACTGTAAAATATAGGTAACTGAGAGTTTTGACAGTACAACCACACAGAACAGATTAATACTGCTCTAGCAACCTGAGTAAGACCAACATTGATTTAAACATTTTGAGCCCTATCATACACCCGGCGCAAGACGGGTTTCACAGACAAGTTGCTATTTTTAGCCAAACGCAACCTTAATTTTCCCATTTTCCGCCACAATGTTTAAATTGCAAATTTATTTGTGCCACTTTGTGGACTCATGGGTCTTTCGGTCTAGAAAAGAGGTAGAGCTGCACGAATTCTGGCTAAAATGAGAATCACGATTTTTTTTGCCCGAATAAAGATCACGATTTTCTCACGATTCTGTAAATGTAAAATAAAGCTGAATATGAGTAGGCAATTATTATTGTTTTTTTTTCAAACATATGGTAAAATTATATGTGTAGGTCTACTGGCTTCTATAAATAATTATATTCTACTTATAATAATTCTGATGCAGAATTATGTTTAAGACATTATTAGACCATTTTATTCACTGGTAAAATCAACATTATATAGGCTGGAGTAGTTATACTGACACTGTAAACATTTATTTTCATGCACAACTGTGTGTTCGCTATGAAAGAATAAAAACATATCAAATGCTTGTCCTAATCATAACTCTAAAATGCGATATGATTATTTAAATGACGTGCACGCTTTCGGTTTCATTTTAATAATAATAATGGCAACTCTGATGGCAACTCTGCCTCTACAGTTGAGTAAAACTCAGCGGTTTATCATAAACTTTTCATCGATCATTTCCCCCGCAATTGACAGCAAGAACGAGTGCAGAATCGTTGTCTGATTGACAAGCAGCAGCTTCATGTTCAAAAGAATCTAAAACGCCAAATAGGATGAATCTGTTCCGCATTTTCTAAACGTACTATATATATTTAGCTGTTCGCTTGTACGGTGGCTCTGAACTGTCAAAACACCTCTAAAAAGACTTTTTGGACATGACATATTCAATACCATTTCAGCTGGTTTCAGTCCTCAGATCTTTCATTTTCATCTCATTTAAATATATTTAATTTGCTTGTTGATTAAATCCTATTTTGTTATTTAACCTTATTAATTTTATGCAACAGTCAAGTTGCATGTTAATTTGCTATGAAGAAAAAGAAGTAATGTATTTTTTGCATGCTGATTTATGTGAAATCTTGAATATAGGTCTATAATCACCTTGCAATTTTGAAGTTAAAGCTTTTTTTGCTTTGTGTATAGACTATTTAGATCATAAGAGCAGTTCAATCTTTTATGAAGTTTGCTGTATAAAAATAAATCATTTTGAAATATTTATAAATATCGGCCTATACATATCGGCTATCGGCCTCCAAGTCTGAAGAATTATCGGTTATCGGTATCGGCCAAAAAATCCATATTGGTGCATCCCTAATATATATATATATATATATATATATATATATATATATATATATATATATATATATATATATATATATTGTTGGAATATCTAGCCTATTCCATGCGTGTTCAAGAGAAAAGGTCTGGAGAGTTTTTTTCTTCAATGTCAAAAATCGTAACAATTTATTGGATACAAATGAATAATTCGATGACAGAGCTCTGGGTTACATTACCCCAATGCAATACAAGAATTACATTCAGGAGGTTCGCAACTAACATACATTTCCTGACTCCAGTATATATACACAACTGATCTTAACAGGTGGAGTTTTGGTGTAACGTCACTTGTCAGTCATTGTTCAGTCCCTTGGCTCTTTGTAACCCCTGGACATTACTTCCACTTTCTGCAACCTTTCTCTGCATACCAGAACTGAACGCTTCCGTGCATCTTTAATATCTTTCACACTCCTACAAGCATCATGACAACTTGTGACATGCCGAGACTATAGTTCTGGAACAAACCTAAATTTATTCTTATTCTGCTTTTTTCACTAGTCAGCAGTTCTTCTAAAAAGTATGCAGCACAGTAAAAAAGAGGAAGTTTGTCTGGTCAAGATGTTTTATAATACAAAAGAGAAAGATTGATTAATCTGTTGTTAGTCTAAACATTTTTCTAATAAATGAAAACACAAAAGTTATAAAAATAAATTCCTTTTCTCTAACAATATATATATATATATATATATATATATATATATATATATATATATATATATATATATATATATATATATTAGGGATGTGCGGAGCAGCCGGTATTTGTATTTGTATTTGTATTTGTTGAGGGGGGAAAAGTATTTGTATTTGTATTTGTATTTGTATTCGAGTAAAATTCAAAATGGCGCAAAAATATACATTTTTTCTATTACACTTCTAATTTACGTTATAGTGAAAGTATTGTTTAATTATACCCATTATATAAATTATAGGTATGCACTATTGGCTGTTGTTTTTGAACATGTGACAAGAAATGTCATTGAAAAGAAAATAACATAGAAGCCATTATTTCATTCATGGTTAAACCTACAACTAATAAAATACCATTGAGAATATTATGAACCCCACCACCACCGTTCTTGTTAAAGGACACTGAATAGACAGAATAAAAACAAATAATACTTCAAAAAACTGTTCTTCTTCAGAAAGAACTTCTTTCCAATGCACAGAATTCCAAAAACTAAAATTAACTAAATAAATCTAAATAAAACCCTGCCCAGGAGATCTGGCAGAACAAAAGTATTCTATATAATACTAAAAGATACAGTCCTGCTATTATCATCTGCCAGCCACAAAACAGACACAAAGTTTGTTTGTTTGTTTATTTAGAGATATCTGCAAATATTTTTCAATGGAAGTCAATGGAGGAATATGACTAGTCAGTCATAATATATTTGCAGATATTTCCAATCTGACTAGTCGAATTATAATTATGACAAGTCAAAATATAATTAGAGATATCTCTAAATATATTTATGGATAGTCTGAACAAGGTTTAAATGCTAAAACGGCTTGCCATACCCTTTCACCCAGTAGCACAGTGGAGAGTTCTCTAGTTATATCCTTTCAGTCGTTTGTTATGCAGTGACATGCAGTCAAATATTTCGCCAAACAGTCCTTAGGGATGCGGTGACACGCAGTCAGATATTTTACCGGACAGATCCGCCACTTTTGGCGCGCATAAACAATCATAAAGCTCTCGTGCTGCAGGAATGAGGAGGTCTGCTGAAGGCGCGCAGCTGACGTGCAGTGAGAGGTTTGCGTCTTTAATAAACTACGGCAGTTTGCGATCACTGAACAGTAAGAATGGTAAATAAATCCATATGAAACAACCCCTTAAAAGTCACGTCTTGCTTTCAGTTTCGGGCTTTGGCGCGATTTGCACTGAGCGTGTGTGTGTGTGTCTCTCTTTCTCTCTCTCTCTCTCTCTCTCTCTCTCTCTCTCTCTCTCTCTCTCTCTCTCTCTCTCTCACTCACTCACTCACTCACGCGGGCATGCACTGTGGTCTCACGAGGAGACGCTGCTTTTTGATATAGTGTTTTTCTTGCTCCCGAATACAAATAATTTTTCAAGTATTTGTTCGAATCAAGTATTCGTAAAAACACGCTATTCGTGCCTTTCCGAATACCGTATTCGGGTTCGGCTCCACCCTTAATATATATATATATATATATATAAATTTTGCATAGACTTCTGACAATAAGCAACCACACAGAACACATTAATGTATAAACTTATTGTATGTTATACTTTTAAAATGGCCATTATCGATTCTTAAAACTGATACTCAGCAAAAGAGAGGGTGTGTTTCGTATTTTCACTGAAATTGAAAGGAGGCAGTTGTTATCGGCTCCGTTTTGTTATAAATATCCACACAGTGAAAATGACGCTCATATATGCAGCACGACGCCTCAACATGTCTGCTGTCTAAGTTGCTAATATTAAAATGAAAATAGGCAGTTCCTTAAATCATGTTTACATTTTATTGTTGAGAAAGTGAAACAACGTAGCCAGGGTTATGTGAATGAAGTTATAAAGTACACTGTTCCCTTTGAAGATGTACCCGTGTCCTCGGTATAGTCTGTTTTCCATATCAAACTGAGAAGAAGAGACTGCAGCCTTGATCAAACTTGCGAAGTCTGAACTTACACGGAGAGAATGCAGGACTGAACTGTGCGTGTTAGGCTATTTAATATTCAGGAAAAGCCCCAATCAGAGAGGCGAACGTCTGCAGCCCCGCCTCCGTTTTCAGATGTCTCCGTTTTCCATCATCCACACTGAGACGGAGCAGCAGCGTTTTAGAATGAAAACGACCTCTCCAGCGTTTTCGAAACGCTCCGTTTTCGGCGCTCGAGAACTCCAGCGTAGTGTGGACGGATGGCGTAACCATAGCAAAACTTATGCGTTTTCAAACTAAAACGCATTAGTGTAAACAGGGCCTAATACTGCACTAGCAACCCCCATCAACCAGGTAACACAAGATTTGCATGTGACAAATTATCTCCATTCCGTTCATCCATTCACATTCACGCATTTTTAGTATTGATTTATTAAATGAACATCATCAGATGAAGCCTGTTGTCAGTGTTTGGGTGGCTGCATCACAGAGTCTTGACTCCTAGGCTTTGCCACCTTCCTGCTGTTTCTCTGAATTACTGGCTGCTGTTCCCCAACAAAGCCTGAAGGATGTTTGCACAGCTGGATGACCAGAGAGAGACTTCGGCTACCCCAAAAATATCAAACCTTCCAATTCCCCGCTCGGCACTTGCTGTGTTTTTTCAGCGTCAGTGTGAAAGGTGCAGCTCTGCGTCAGTATTTATTTGCTCAAGAGGACGATTCAACTGTGACAGAGTTCAGGAGCTTTTAGTGAACCTGCTTTTGTCCGTCGTGAAGATAAAACCGTCCGCTAGTTTTGTTTCCATTACCGTCTTCATCGTGTTTATTCTATTTGAATTGCAGTTTTTTTTGTCCACCCAAGAATGAAATCAGTCCTGATGTATGATGGTGTGATTCTCTGAATAGTTTGGGGAATTCGAGCAAACGACGAGGGAATGTTATTGTTTTGGCTCCGAGCTAGATAATCGTGACCCATCATTAAAGCACTAAAACTGTTTCATAATGACCAATAACAGATTACACAGACTCTGAAAACTCTCCAGTCTGAAAATACAAAGCATGCTGACAAAAGCCCCTTTCACACAGTGATAGCGGTAAATATCTGGAAAATTTCCGGAACGACTTTACCGGTATATTCAAAAAAGCGCTGTTCACACAGGCGAGGACGTTACGGAAATTTTCCGGAAAAGAGCATTCACACATCCATTCCAAAATACCGGTAAATTCTGACATCATTCACCACAAATGAGCTTTAAACGGCTGCGCTTGTGTTTGTAAACATTTGACTAAATTACAAACTCTGTGGATGATCAACATTGTGAACAACTTTCGCAGGATCACTTTCGCATGTCGAGATGTTCATAATATGTGCGTGTGCAGGCGCTCACAGGCTGTTTCACAGGCGCACGCAAAGCTTGAAGGTAAACAAACAACGGCTTATCATAAGCATCTCATCGATGATTATTAACACAGTTGGCATAAAGAAGAACATATAAACGTGATCTGACTAACTTCTAGCAGCTAAATGTGTCTGGAAAAATATTCAAAGGCTTTTATTCTCATAAACCGCGCGGACGTAAATGCGTCTGACTGTTGTGATTGGCTAAAGCAGATGTCTCACGTCAGCACGTTCTAGACGTGCACGCGCTTATTACGGCAATCTTCCTTCTGCATCCACACAGCGCAGCATTCCGGCAAATTACCGGTAATGTTACAACTTCTCTTTCCGGAAAATAGCCAGAACAAATTTACCGGCATTTTCAAAAAGGACCTGTTCACACAAACAACCTTTCCGGAAAATTGCCGGCAATTTTCCGGAAAGGTCTGTATGTGTGAAAGGGGCTAAAGACGCATTGCGTTGTGCAAGAGTGTGTAAATAAAGACTGGACAAACACAGAACGCTGACAATATTACATCATTAAGCTCAACCTATCAAGCCTTCTCAGAAAATTCCTATTCATGCAACTGGAAGTCATGGTTATTCTGGGATACATATTTCTTTTCAAATTAAGTCATGCTTTTTACACACATTTCAGAAGGAGCATGCACAGATGTTTAGACAATCATTCTGTTATCCAATCAGCATAAGACCAATCCCCCATAAATATCAAGCTCCTCCTACTTCCATTATCTCTCGACTTCAGCATCCCTCCACCACCAAAAGCAGGGGGAGCATTCTGAGGCCAGGATAGACACTTTGCTTGGACCCCTATCTCTCTCTTACCTGACAAGTGGAATAACATGAGTTAAGGTGTCTTTTCTAAGCTTCCGAGATTCATTCATTCATTTTCTTTTCATCTTAGTCCCTTTATTAATCAGGGGTCACCACAGCAGAATAAACCACCATCTTATCCAGCATATGTTTTACGCAACGTACGTCCTCCCAGCTGCAACCCATCACTGGGAAACATCCATACACTCTCATTCACACTCATACACTCATACCCAATTCCCATATAGCGCATGTCTTTGAGACTTTTGGGGAAAACCGGAGCACCTGGAAGAAAACCCACGCCAACAAGGGGTGAACAAGCAAACTCCACACAGAAACGCTAACTGACCTAGCCGAGGCTCTAACCAGCGACCTTCTTGCTGTTAGGCGACAGCGCTAACCACTGAGCCACCGTGTCTCCCATTCCAAGATTCTTTATTACATTAAATTTCAGAAAGTGTGAACTCATGAATTGGTTGGTTGGGTAGTTCCATGTTGATTTCAGTTTGTTTTGATTTTCAATTGTAACATCAGTAAGATTTTAGCTATTTTCAAAACTACAGGCTTTTTTTTTTGGTATCTGGTCCCATTTGGAACCTTTTCCAGTTCATAAAACACTCTTTACAGCGGAAAATGTTCATTAGATTTTTAATTTTATTTGTAGAATTGAAACTAAAATTTTCCCAATCGGAGGGGAATAAACGTTGGACAAACCTAACCATAAGCCTAAAAGGTAAATGTATCCCTTAATTCTGATTGGCTGATTGGAATGTTGGGTCCCACTTTATATTAAGTGGCCTTAACTAATATGTACTTACACAGGAGTTAATAGTTTGTTACAATGTACTTATTGTGTAAATACATGTATTTACTGTGTACTTATGCTTGATTAAATACATGTATGTAATTACATCTGTAATTAACTTTTGTAATTACATTTGTAAATACAATGTTGACCATCCCTTACACCTTAACCCACCCTTAAACCTACCCATGCCACCAAACCTGTCCATAACCCAACCTCTATCCCAACTCAAGAGCACCACAAGTGTTCTCAAATACATTATAAACACAGTAAGTACATTGTATTTATTTTCTGATGGAAGTACATAGTAGTTAAGGCCACTTAATATAAAGTGGGACCGAATGTTGTTTTCCAGGATCAACATAGATGTTAATCCAGGAACATGTCCTACTTGGTGAAATCAGGTTGGCGATATTTTTTAGTGCAGTTCATTAGGATATGTGGGAATGTATGGAACAAGTCATGTAAATAAAACAAAAATGAAGCACGATCATACGAATGTCAGAATGCCCAGACTTGAATAAAGTTCCTTTACAATGAGTTATGTACTGTAATGTGTATCTACAGTTGAAGTCAGAATTATTAGCCCCCCTGAATTATTATTGCCCCTGTTTATTTTTTTCCCCAATTTCTGTTTAATGGAGGGAAGATTGTTTCAGCACATTTCTAAGCATAATAGATTTAAAAACTTATTTCTAATAACTGATTTATTTTATCTTTGCTATGATGACAGTAAATAATATTTTACTTGATATTTTTCAAGACACTTCTATACAGCTTAAAGTGACATTTAAAGGCTTAACTAGGGTAATTAGGTTAACTAGGCAGGTTAGGGTAATTAGGCAAGTTACTGCATAACGATATTTTGTTCTGTAGATTATTGGAAAAAAATAGCTTAAAGGGGCTAATAATATTGTCCCTAAAATGGTTTTTAAAAAATTAATAACTGCTTTTATTCTAGTCGAAATAAAACAAATAAGACTTTCTCCAGAAGAAAAAATATTATCAGACATACTGTGAAAATTCCATTGCTCTGTTAAACATTATTTGGGAAATATTTAAAAAAGAAAATCTAAATCAAAAGGGGGCAAATAATTCTGACTTCAACTGTATATATCGCATTTATCACATATGGCCATAGACCCAAATCGCTTCACAGTCATGAGAGGGGTCTCTCTAAACCACCACTAGTGTGCAGCATCCACTTGGATGATGGGACGGCAGCCACAGGACAACGACGCCAGTGGAGAGTTAGTGATAGAGCCAATTCGGCGGATGGGGATGATTGAGGTAAGGGCCAATGGGAGGTAATTTGGTCAGGACATTGGGGTTACACCCCTACTCTTTATGAGAATGGGACTTTTTAATGATCACAGAGACTTAGGACCTTGATTTAACATCTCATCCGAAAGACGGAGTTATCATCAACTATTGGCCTGGAATTCGGGATAAAACCTTTTCTGATTTTTTACTATATCACTATACTGTGCTGTAAAAAATGCAGGGATCCACACAAATCATTCATGTTGTCTTAACACAAATCCTAAAATGTAAGTGAATTGAAAATGAAGCAATTAGGATGTCCCAAAAAATCTCAAGAATTTGTCGTAAGTTCATTTTAAATGAGTAGTTTGAACAAGCAGCAGTGTGTAAATGAATCCTAAATTTCATATTCAACAGTAGAGAAAATCCAGGCATAGTACATGGTTTTCCCTGTTTCACAGTAGATCATGGAAATGCAGTGAAGTACCTTTGCTGTTGTGGTGGCGGTGGACAGGCTGAGGTCAGCTCGGGGCTTTTAGCACCTCTGCAGCTCTCTGGATCCATTCAGCAAGGAGCTGCAGGAAAAATCCCAAACAGATGTCGTTCATAAAACATGCATTTTCAATTACTCGCCCCCCTTTGGAGCACGCCGCATGCACACGGCCCCGAGCGCAACCCAACACGGCCCTGCTAATGCTCAGGAAATATTACATCACCCAAAACTAAACTGGTGGGTGTAAATATATTTTTGTGACCAGTTAACAAACTTAAGACTCCAAAATCCTCTAGAATTCCCCGCTTGACTAATGTCCACTCTGGTTTCTTTCCTGTTGGCCAGGAAAAAAGTTGGAAATACCCAATATTGCAAACAAAATACCTCATATTAAATATAACCTAATGGAGTGATGACAGGCCAGCAGGGTTATTATCCTAAATGAAAGCTGTTTTGTTACCTGAAATAAAGCCGAATATGAAATATAGCTATTTGATGACAATCAAACCTCAAATAAATAAACTGAAACTAAAGATGTTTTTAAAATAAAATAAACATTTAAATAAACCTAAATAGTGATATGAAAATATAGTAAAATTACATGGATGTACATAACAAATCATAACATGCTAAATCATTATTAACTGTATGTAAAATAATGCAATAATCAATTTTATAGGATTATTACCAAGCGGCAACCTCCCGCTCTCCCTCGTAAAGCCAATACGGAAGTAACTGAAACTGCAATTCATAGACTCGCCTCTGGGGGCTGGCTCCAGGAGCTCCAGATGTTCTCTGACTGTAATGGTAAATTGGCCAATTTTACAGCTGATAAAAACATGTTTACAATCTGGTACGAAAGATGGTTTGGGTGCATGTAGCTAATATTACCCTTCAGGACAACTGCAAGGGGGTGAATTATTTTATAACTCATCTGTTTCCTTTTTAATAAGTCTGCATAATTAAGGGCGTGGCCACTTGAGTGACAGCTAGGTCTTGCTGGTCGCTGTCATTTCCCCTGCTTAGCTGATTCCGGCTGATTAGCTGCTGAACTCGACATATACATTGCATTTTTTGTATTGTTTTCTGTGGCTTTACAGCATCAGTTGCCTTTCGGAATTATTTCCTACAATTATCAGATGATATGGATAATTATTAATATTATCAGATAATATCATTTATAATTTTTAGAACTGTAATGCACTCCAGAATCTGATTAATTAGCTGTAGGCTGTAAAACAGTCATCCGAAATGCTGTCCAACAGTATTATGCCTTGCATTTACTGACTATATTTGAAGTAATTGGAAGTAATTAGCATTTTTCTCCTGTAGAATGTATTACAACAGTGTTTTTAAAAGTCTAAACACTTTATTGATATAGTATACAACCAAGCGCATGTGCTCAGAACACAAACGAATCGCAGGTAATGAAATATTAAGCGTTTCTCAAAAAGAAAAGCCACTCTAAGCAAAACGCTAGCAAGTGTTTGTAGCTCTACTGAAGCTCCGCCTCTTTGCCCTCATTTGGTCATCTTCGGTGGGTGCGATGACGTACAAACAAAATGGTGAAGGTTGGCCACGCCTACTGGTAACTTCTTTGCGTTCTTCAGAAACCTGTGGGTGACGTCACGAAGACTACGTCCATATGTTTTACAGTCTATGGTTTTTACCAAGTGAGGGCTCTTATATATATATATATATATATATATACATTTTTGGGGGGTTTTCACCTTTAATAGATGGAACAGTAGAGAGTATTGTCAGATAATTGTTGGAAGCAGAGAGAGGGGAAGAATCGGCATAGGAACTTAAGGCGGGAATCGAACTTGGGTCGCCATGAGCACCGTGGCATGCATGTTCGACGCACTAACCACTACACCATTGGCTCTTTATTTGTGACAGCTTCATTTAACATAATATGAAGTTATAATTCATATTATAATTGAAATATAATTAAAAAAAAATATTTATTTTTTAATCACAAGCACACTAGCAACCACAAAGCAATGCCCAGGCAACCACCCGCAACATTTGACCAAAATTCCCAGGTAAAAATCACTGCCAAAGTGTGACTATTATCATAAAAAATGCGGATAGTTTATTTTCAACAAAAGTTAGTGAAGCTTAAATCTTGAAGACATGGGAAAGACTTCAGAAATGCACCTGGATGATGTTTTTCACCAATTAACACTCCTCCAATGTCTTTGGCATCCAATAAACAACTCAACCACAATGCATAGAGGAAAACAAAACCCACACAAACAAGTGCCGAGGATCAGCACCGCCTCTAGAGGATCTGGACTTCAATGCTGGGATATTTACAAGCAGTTCATAACAAATCAAAGCGCTCTTCGTTTTATATGTCGTTTTACGTCTTCTGGCACATTGACGCGTGGTTTGTTGAATTTCTCCCCAGATATCATCCTGTTGGATTGGACGCCCTGAGAGTTTGGCACGCCGCTCCAACTGAGACGTCAAAGCGCTCTCCATCATCTCTGGAAAACCTCCGGGACTTTATTTAGAGGCCGAGAGCCCAGTTCCTTCTGAATGAGAGGTGCCTGAGCCAGGCTTTTGTTTTGTGAAAAGCAGAAAAAGAGCAGCCGAACATGAAGGAATCCGGGGAGCCATATTTTGCAATGAAAGACAACAGAGCTGCGTTTCTACTTTTCCCAGCTATTTAACTTCACATCAGCGTCCGTGTTGGCCGGATTCATGCCAGTTTTGTCAGGCACCGGTGGCCGACAAGAAATGTTGTTTTTGGAAAGACGAATACTCAACCTACGCCGCACGTCTGCCAACACAAACCCCTAAAACCACAGCCCTCACACTGCTGACGGGCAGAAATTAATCGTGAAGGCTGTACATGGGGCAATTTATCAGAGGCCACTCTAATGCGTGGGCTGCGGCCAGGGTGCATCATGGGAGCCGTGCCACTGGGAAAAGAGTTAGAAAGCCGAGAGACAGAGTAATTAGCTTTGGTTCTGGGTAAAAACGCGCTCATACGTAAGGCATGGGAAACGCTACAAAAGATCGCTCTTAGAAACTCATAAATACCAGTAACTGATCTCACTGGCCATGTAAAGTGGAGCCCGGAGCAACATCCCAGAATAATCGCTCGCAAAGATCAGTAAACACAGAGAGGTTCTCAAGAATTACAAACACTACATCCCTGAGGGCTGAACCCACACAAATACACAAAAACCAATGTGAAACCACAGCTCACAGGTGTTTATCTGAAGAAGCTCCACCCACTCAAACATGACTCCGCCTCCTGACATTATGACAATGTTTTTTACAAGTCAGATAGATAGATAGATAGATAGATAGATAGATAGATAGATAGATAGATAGATAGATAGATAGATAGATACTTTAGACAGACAGACAGACAGACAGACAGACAGACAGACAGACAGACAGATAGATAGATAGATAGATAGATAGATAGATAGATAGATAGATAGATAGATAGATACTTTAGACAGACAGACGGACGGACGGACGGACGGACGGACGGACGGACGGACGGACGGACGGACGGACGGACGGACAGACAGACAGACAGACAGACAGACAGACAGACAGACAGACAGACAGACAGACAGACAGACAGACAGACAGACAGACAGACAGACAGACAGATAGATAGATAGATAGATAGATAGATAGATAGATACTTTAGACAGACAGACAGACAGACAGACAGACAGACAGACAGACAGATAGATAGACAGATAGATGATAGATAGATAGATAACAAATGCTGTGAGTACAAATGTCATAACTCCAGATAAATTTCTCAAATAATACACGTCAAAAATTAAAAATTAACAACCGTGATTAATTTTAAAGGCAAATTATTTTCTTTATTATGTATAACATGCTCAATAATTCAAAATATTTCCAATAATTTTGATTCTGTTGATTTTTTGGAGACTCAACCCACTGAAACCAACAACCCCCCATCCCTTAAATCCCCTTTGTTTCTCATTCAGATGCTCAGTTTGACATTCAGCAGATTGTCTGATTCATGTCTACATGTCTAAATGTGTTGAGTTGCGGCCATGTTGTTTGGCTGATTGCATATGTGCATTAACACGGTCTACAGAACAGGCCTGCAGAATAATCTTGTGCTCATGAATACAAACAAACAACAGATAAATATTATAAGCATGGATGTACTGTTCAAATATGAATGTTTACTGGCAGTTACACAGTAAAAATATAAAAAATAATTGAATTTACTTAAAAAAGTAAATTTTAATTATGCCTTGACATAATTAAAGGTATTAGATCTCCCATCCTGATATCACCCTCCCAGCAAATTTCAATAGAAAGCATTAGATAGACAACATCAATACAATACATCAACTGGCCATCAACCTAACACTTCCAAGTTTCCATGGCTTTACTGACTTTTTTAAGGTAAGTAAACTTGTTTGATTTTAAGCCTCACTTTTTAAAATAAAGTAAACTAATCGCTTTCCACAGTGTACAACAGAAGAAACTCAGCAGTTCCTCTTGATACCTTTAGACACACAAAAACTCCTCCAGCGTGGCGAAACAGATGAAGTCACAGTTGCACAAGTCTGGCATAAAACCAGCCCAGCTCTCCTTCTCAAACACCACAACTTACAGAAATATTAAAATAAAACATTGTGGTTCAAATTAAACTCGTGCGAGTGAACGGCAGCCGACCGCAGACGGAGTCCAGAGTTCTGTACACCCCAACTCGCATACCAACATCACCTTCAATAGTCTTCTGTACGACTTAAGAACAGTCCGACAGCTAACTGGCCATTTCCCAAGCTTTAAACGTGGGCATTATTAAACTGCGGGCTGTGTTAAACGCTCAGATATTTATAGGCGTTTATTTCCTTGAGGCAAAACTCATTCTCAGCCATAATAGCGCAGATAGGAGTTGTTTACCTTTTGGCTGTGCGAGTGGAAGTTTGGGTGTCACCTCATTAAAAATTTTATCACCTGACATTCTCGTGTGTTTTTATACGATACAAGCAAATGCTCTCATTAAACGGTTTTTCACTGGTGCGTATAAAGAAAAGCAGAAAAACGCCACGCTGTCTCTGCGTCTGGCACCTGAGGTGTGTTTTTGACCCGTTTATTTGTTTGTAGTCATGTTTGAAGTGCAGCAGTCGCGTCCCTTTTGTCTAAGCGTCCACTTCCTGTGCTGGAAACGGAGGATTTTACAGTTTTCCCTCAATTGCTTTGGCACATTTTTCGAAACAGCCTTAAGATTCTTTAATTGTGAGTGCAAATGTTAGATCAGTTTGCTGGAACGTCTTTATTGCGTGTCTGCAAAATGAAGTAACTCACCCAAAACATTTGATCCCTGCTTCAAAACCTAGTTATCGTGTCAGAAATTTGGCCTAAAACTTGTATTTTTCATCATGTGTGCCTCGCTGGTCAAAATGATTAGCTGGTTTAACAAATCTGATATTTGTTGACCCTACAAAAAAAATCCAGCTTAAACCAGCCTAGGCTGGTTGGCTGGTTTTAGCTGGTCGACTAGCCTTGTTTTAGAGGGGCTGGAAATGGCTGGAAACCAGCCTAGAAAATGTCCAAAACCCCTCTAAAACCAGGCTGGTCAACCAACTAAAACCAGCCAACCAGCCTAGGCTGGTTTAAGCTGGATTTTTCAGCAGGGGAGAATAGTACATAGAACAGTGGTGTCCAAACTCGGTCTTGAAGAGCTGGTGTCCTGCAAATATTAGCCTCAAATTGCCTCAACACACCTGCAAGGATGTTTTTAGTGAGCCTTGATTAGCTAGTCCAGGTTTCTCAATTCCAAGAACGCAGAGAACGGACTTGCGTTCTTGTGGAGGCCGGTCTTGCCAGGTGTCCTCGTAGGAACGAACTCAGGAGACCGCGAGAGCAGAGAAAGCGTCCTTTGAGAAATGAGATGCTGCGTTCTTCCTGATGGTCACCTGAACTTGACGCGTTTTAGAGGGTAAATTATTTAAACATTACAGCACTCATACAACGATTTATTGTTTAATATCTACAGTTGAACTCAGAATTATTAGCCCCCCTGAATTATTAGCGCCCCTGTTTATTTTTTTCCCAATTTCTGTTTAATGGAGGGAAGATTGTTCCAGCACATTTCTAAGCATAATAGTTTTAAAAACTTATTTCTAATAACTGATTTATTTTATCTTTGCCATGATGACAGTAAATAACATTAGACTAGATATTCTTCAAGACACTTCTATACAGCTTAAAGTGACATTTAAAGGCTTAACTAGGTTAATTAGGTTAACTAGGCAGGTTAGGGTAATTAGGCAAGTTATTGCATAACAATATTTTGTTCTGTAGACTATTGAAAAAAAAATTGCTTAAAGGGGCTAATAATATTGTCCCTAAAATGGTTTTTAAAAAATTAATAACTGCTTTTATTCTATTCGAAATAAAACATTTAAGACTTTCTCCAGAAGAAAAAATATTATCAGACATACTGTGAACATTTCCTTGCTCTGTCAAACATCATTTGGGAAATATTAAAAAAAGAAAAAAATCAAAAGGGGGCTAATAATTCTGACTTCAGCTGTATATTTGCATTAAAACATTTTAAATATAATCTGCACAATATAAATAAAACAGATTTTAATACGAATTTCAGCAAACAAACACCCCTAATGTGTTTATTCCTTTATTAAGATGTTCATGGTGATATTTATATTCACCGTTTCCTTTAGAGAAACTCCTGAGGTAAATAATTTATATCTCTGAACTTTATTAATAAACCTATATAAAATGCTACACTTCCCACCCCCAGTTGCAATGACTTCTGGGACTTCCAGAGCAAGTTCGGTGATCAAGTCTGCATCGTTGTGTCCTTGATATCAAGAACACATCCGGGAAGTTTCACGCGTCCTCCGTACTTGCGGTCTTGAGTATTGGAACTGAATTTAGGCAGCTGATGATGATGTTGCACAAGAACACGAGGACGCAAGTCCGCTGATTATTGAGAAACAGCCCAGGTGTGTCTGATTGGGATTGGAACTAATCTTTGCAGGACACCAACCCTCCAGGACCGAGTTTGGGCACCCATGACATAGAAAAATGCAGCATGATGGCTCAATGGTTAGCACAGTCACCTCACAGCAAGAAGGCTGGGTCAGTTGGCATTTCTGTGTGAAGTTTGCATGTTCTCCTCGTGTTGGCGTGGGTTTCCTCCGTGTGTTCCAGTTTTCCCCACTGTCCAAACACATGCGCTTTAGTGGAATAGCGGGTAAACAAAATTGGCCGTAGTGTATGAGTGTGTGTGTGTGAATGTGAGAGTGTATGGGTGTTTCCCAGTACTGAGTTGCGGCTAGAAGGGCATCTTCTGCATAAAACATAGTTGGCGGTTTATTCCGCTGTGGTAACCGCTGATAAATAAGTGACTAAGCTGAAGAAAAATGAATCAATAAGTGTAACCCCACCAGTCCTACACCACCCAGCCCACTCAAAGCTGGTATCAAACCTGCGACCATCCGCATGGGAGTCGGTTGCTCTACCAATGAGGCTATGACCATGGCACCTTTAGAGGTCAGAGGAGTGAGTTTTACCTGCACTGCACTTACCAGCTGGCCTCCAGTACACGAGTACATACAAACAATATATGAACATTGGTATTTATAAAGTACATTTATTTTTGTATGAATATATTATATGTAAAGTGCAATCTTGCTGGCCCAATTATTCTATATTTCTTATGTTACCACAAATACCCCACAACAATACTACTAAATAGCATCCACACTGAAAAAAAGTGTTGCATGCAGAACTGCTGCAAACAGATTATTTGTGTTGAATTTAAACAAACAAATTAAATTTGATAATGTTCAGCTTAATTTGTTTGTTTAAATTCAGCCCAAATAAATTATTTACAACCACTTAACGTAAAAAAATGAGTAAATCCAATGACTCATCTTTGAATTATTTTTTTTCAGTGCTGCATGAAGAAAAAAGTTCTTGGTGGACATCCTGTCACTCTTTTTGGCCTTGTCAGAGCTTACAAGTCTTCCAGTTGCTCTTCCACAATCATGATGCTGCAGTTCAGGATTGTGGAAGTTCTCCATTCTCCAAAAAAAAAAAAAAAAAAAAAAAAAAATATATATATATATATATATATATATATATATATATATATATATATATATATAAATATATATATATATATATATATATATATATATATATATATATATATATACATATATACATATATATATATATATATATATATACATATATATATATATATATATATACATATATATATATATATATATATATATATATATATATATATATACATATATATACATATATATATATATATATATATATATATATATATATATATATATATATATATATATATATATATATATATATATAATAAATGATGCAAATTGAATTATAGGCCATTTACCAATTTAGCAAACATTTCAAACAACAATGTCAAAATCAGATATTTATGGTATAAACATTTGCGTATTCAAATCTTTGATAATTGAATGAATTGTTTTGAATGTGATGGCTTACATCATAAAAAATGATTGAGAAGATGTGAAGAGTTTGACAGTTTAAATAAGAATCGCCTTAACCAACAACCAAATGCCATTAGCTTTTGTCTAAACCAGTGGTTCTCAAAGTGGGGGTCGGGACCCCTTGAGGGGTCGCGGAACAATGAAGGGGGGTCGCCTGGTGGTTTCCAAAAATCTACTTATTATTATTAGACCATAAGAATTACCATATTTTATCCATAACCAACTGAAGAGAAAAAAACAGCCGTTTATAGTTACTATAGTAGCTTATTTACTTGTTCTATTGGATTGCGACCCCTGGGGTAAGTACATTATATTAAAGACACAGTAATAGCGTCAGATGCAGCAGATTGATTTTATAACACCAGGTTAAACTTTCTGGCCCATTTACAGCACTGAAATACATTAAAAAAATTAAACGAAGAATAGACTTTGGTCTATTGGTGTGTGTGTGCGCCATTGCATGCAAGTTTTCTGTATTTATAACCACCTCAGGGGATATTGGGGGTCGCGAGTCACTGGTATTGTTATTTTAGGGGTCGCATGCTGAAAAGTTTGGGAACCCCTGGTCTAAACTACAGACAACTGTGTTTACTGTTTGCACACATGTGCCAAAGCATTTTGCTTAAATCAATAAGAAATGCCAATCTGATGTGAACAATATGCTAATTGTTTAGCGATCTAAACTGATTGTTTTGGAAAAATTGAGAGCCAAAGCAATTGAGAAAGACTGTAAGGGCCATGCCAGACTCCCTTTGACTTCCTACACAGGTGTACCAAACCTGCCTGTGACCCTCGTTTCTTCTGCTTTGAAAACACATAAAATGTCGGGCGTTTCAACAGCGGCTTTGGAAAAAGGTCCAAAAAAAAGGTATTAGAGGTGCAGGGGAAAGTTTTTCCGTTGTAAATTTTAAGGGGGGCCGGGGTGCGGTTCAGGCCAGAGCGTTTGACGACTATGAGAGCGCTGGAGAAAGACTTCAGCTGTGTTTGGCACAGGAACCTCAGAGACAACCGTTAAAAGATGAAAGACAATTCAACACTATAAAACGGATTTGCTGCTGTCTGTAGCGTCAATGCTGGGCTCGGCTCTAAATATTTCCACTCACAGACAGAAAATAAATAAGAAAACATTGTAATTATGCAGAATGGCTTTAAACATGGTCAAACGTGTGAAAAAGCAGAGAATTCTTCATTCTTATTGGTAGCTGATATAAGATTATAAAATTCAAGTCAAAATATTGAATCAAAATCTACTTCACTGTATTAATCAGTAAATTTGTACTTAAATGTAGGTTGATTTGACAATTAAAAGTGTAAAATGACCAATAAAATATGAGCTTCCTGCTAACTTCCTGATAAGCATCTCAACAGATATTCTGTATGCTAATGCTAGCTGATTGTTGGAATGAATGAATGAGTGAATGAATGTTGGAATTACTTAAGTCAGATAGACAGACAGACAGACAGATAGACAGACAGAATCAGATAGATGTGGGAATAAATTAATGAAAGTTGGAATGAATGAATGAATGAATGAATGAATGAATGAATGAATGAATGAAAGTCGGAATGAATGAAAGTCGGAATAAATGAATGAATGTTTCAAGGAAATAATGAATGATTTAATGTTGGAATAAAAGCTGGAATGAATGAATGAAAGTTGAAATTAATGAATGAATGTTGAAATGAATGAATGAAAATTGGAATGAATGCATGTTGAAATGAATGAATGAAAGGTGGACTGAAAGTTGGAATGAATGAATGAATGAATGAATAATGATGAATGTTGGAATGAATGAATGAAAGTTGGAATGAAGGAATGACAGTTGGAATGAAAGTTGGAATGAATGAATGTTGGAATAAACGAATGAATTAATGAACGAAAGTTGGAATGAATGCATGTTGGAATGAATAAATGTTGGAATGAATGAATGAATGAATGAAAGTTGAAATGAATGCATGTTGGAATGAATAAATGCTGGAATGAATGATTGATTGTAATTAATGAAAGTTGTAATGAATGATGAATGTTGGAATGAATGAATGAATGAATGAATGAATGAAAGTTGAAATGAATGAATGAATGAATGAATGAATGTTGGAATGAATTAATTCATTAATTGATGTTGGAATAACTAAATGAATGAATGAATGAATGAATGAATGAATGAATAAATTCATGAATGTTGGAATGAATAAATGAATGAATCAATGTTGTAATGAATGAATTCATTGATTGATGTTGGAATAACTGAATGAATGAATGAATGAATGTTGCAATGAATGAAAGTTGAAATAAATAAATGAATGAAAAATTGTTGGAATGAATGAATTTATTAATTGATGCTGGAATAACTGAATGAATGAATGAATGTTGGAATGAATAAATGCTGGAATGAATGATTGATTGTAATTAATGAAAGTTGTAATGAATGATGAATGTTGGAATGAATGAATGAATGAATGAATGAAAGTTGAAATGAATGAATGAATGAATGAATGTTGGAATGAATTAATTCATTAATTGATGTTGGAATAACTAAATGAATGAATAAATGAATGAATGAATGAATGAATGAATTCATGAATGTTGGAATGAATAAATGAATGAATCAATGTTGTAATGAATGAATTTATTGATTGATGTTGGAATAACTGAATGAATGAATGAATGAATGAATGTTGCAATGAATGAAAGTTGAAATAAATAAATGAATGAAAAAATGTTGGAATGAATGAATTTATTAATTGATGCTGGAATAACTGAATGAATGAATAAATAAATGAAAGTTGAAATAAATAAATGAATGAATAAATGTTGGAATGAATGAATTTATTAATTGATGCTGGAATAACTGAATGAATGAATAAATAAATGAAAGTTGAAATAAATAAATGAATGAATAAATGTTGGAATGAATGAATTTATTAATTGATGCTGGAATAACTGAATGAATGAATGAATGTTGGAATGAATGAAATCATAAATTGATGTTAAAAATGAATGAATAAATGAATGAATGAATGAATGAATGAATGAATGAATGAATGAATGAAAAAGAAGACGAAGAAGAGGATGAGGAAGAAGAAGAAAAATAAAGAATAAACAGAAGGGTAAAAAGAAGAGAAGAAAAAACAGCAGAAGTATTGACACACAGTGTAGTAGATTTTAAAGTTAAAAACAAACTCCAATAATCTTTGATGACGATATATAGAGTAGACAGACTATAAACAGATTCAGAGGAGACTGGCAGCATCGTTACACTAACTGACACATGCTGATGATCCCTGGTGTGTGCGTGCGTGAGTGTGTGTGTGTGTCTAGTGATAATGCATGAGATGGATGTGTTTGGGGTTACAGGGCGAGAGACGGAGATCAAAATCAGGGTGGAGAGACTCATTTTACAGAGGCACAGGGCAAAGTCTGGAGAGGCTATTACCATCACACACACACACACACACACACACACACACACACACACACACACACACACACACACACACACACACACACACACACACACACACACACACACACACACACACACACACACACACACACACACACATGCACCTGCATCTCTGAGCGTCTGCTGCTGTCATTATGGGTCCTGTGAGGTCAGGGAGTGTCTCGCTGCCAGTCTGCCAACCGTCAAATAATCACAGCCTGTGTCCACGAGCGCCGCTTCACTCCACGCATGATATAATTATTCATATAAAAACAGCCGCAGCAGTATAAACAAAAAAACCGGCAATATCTGAAGGCACCACAAACATCCAGAAAATCCCATGCCATGCCACACGCAACCGCAGCTGGAGAAAAACAAACATTCAACACTTACGAACACACTCAAGATCCAAAAACACCCCATGCTGATCGTCACACTAACAAATCACGCACTTCTCAAGAAATACATCACAATATTACAGCTTTGTTTCTCTACAGAACGATGACATACTCCGACGGCTAGAACATGTGCTGTTCGGTCCAGCTGGATGAACGTCAAACCACTGGCACAGAACACTCCAGCTTCATTTCAAACCCACCTCAATGCATTAACCGCTACAGTCACAGTATGAAACTCCAGCTTCAGCACGAGGTCGCGACCTGCATGGGTCAGCGCTGGAATGTTTGGAATTATGACATCATCTTTTTTTAAATGTCCGAATGTCTTTTCATACCTTTACTTTTCAGGGTTTCTTGGAGGTTGCTTGAGGATTGTTATATGGTTGCAATGTTTTGGTTTTATTGCCTGTTGCTTGTTGCTATGATGTTCTCTTGGTTGCTAGGTGGCTGGTTACTGACCCAAGTCAAAAATGAGTCCACCCTCAATTTCTGTGGTTTTCTGGTCTTGTAAAAGCTTTATCCAGTCCCACCTACATTTATGTCTGCATAGCATTATTAAAAAAATGTATATATAAATAAAATAAAAAACAAACAAGTAAAGTTAAACTGGCCTAACTGAGTGCTGATCTGTTGAAAATAATAAAATAAAATAAAAATATAAAGTAAAATTAAATTAAGTAAAATAAAATCAAGTAAAAAAATAAAGTAAAATCAAACAAAGTAAAATAAAATAAAGTAAAATAGAAATAAGGTAAAGTAAAATAAAATAAAGTGAAATAGAGTAAAATAAAAATGTAAAATAAAATAAAGTAAAATAGAATAAAGTAAAAAAAATTTAAGTAAAATAACACAAAAGTAAAATAAAATAAAGGAAAATAAAATAAAATCAAGGAAAATAAAAACAAAGTAAAATAAAAAAAGTAAAATATAATTAAGTAAAATAAAATAAAGTAAAATAAAATAGAATAAAGTAAAATATAGTAAAGTAAAATAAATAGTAAAGTAAAATATAATAAAGCAAAATAAAATAAAATGAAGTAAAATAAAGTAAAAGTAAATTAACAAAGTTAAATAAAATAAAGTAAAATAAAATAGAATAAAGTAAAATATAGTAAAGTAAAATAAATAGTAAAGTAAAATATAATAAAGCAAAATAAAATAAAATGAAGTAAAATAAAGTAAAGCAAATTAACAAAGTTCAATAAAATAAAGTAAAATAAAATAAATTAAAACAAAATAAAGTAAAATAGAATAAAGCATAATTAAATTAACTAAAATTAAATAAAGTGAAGCAAAATAAAAATAAAGTAAAACAATAAAGTAAAATTCCATTAAGTAAAATGTAATAAAGTAAAGTAAAATAAAATAAAATAAAGTAAAAGTAAAATAAAGTAAAAAGTAAAGTACAATAAAATAAAGTAAAATAAAATGGTTTGTGCCCAATTTTGTATTTTAAAAAAGTAACACCCCTTTTTGAAAAGGGATATTTTTATCCATTTCTCAGTGAATATAGGTCAATTATTTCGGTGCATTTGTTATGATTCATTTAACAGATGTATTAATTAAAATACCATTTTATTCACCGAACATCTTTAAAAATAGAAAGTATATTTAACTTCAGTAATACATTTAACTTCAATTACAAATTGAATTAAACTACAAACTGCAAAATTTTAACAACTTTATATATATATATACTCTTTGCTTCTCGTCATTTTTTTCTTTTTTTTTTTTTAAATCTTAACATTTTCCCTAACATAAATTTGTGCATAGATGATTAACATAGATTTTGGCTAATTTAATGTTTTAGCACAAATATAATATTGTAAAGCATTTTAGAGAAAATATCAACAACAAAAAAATAGATATGTGAGGGGTGTACTCAGATATGAACACTCTCTGTATATTGTCCAAACAAACCGAGTTCTATTTCAAACCTGAATATTGGTGTTAACGGCAGCTGAGCTCAATCCTTAACTGAGGCTGAAAGGTTGGTTTATTGGGCAAAAGTGCGGGGCCGGTTCTCCAGGAGCCTCTCTCTCAGTGTGACGTCTCCGTCTGGGGGCCGCAGTGCAGGGGTGAAAGAGAAATGAAGAAAACAGAGGTGTGTTAGACAAGTCTGCCAGCCAAACAACTGTCACACACAAGCACACTGAGTTTGTCCTTTTGACTTAATTATGTTAATGTTGAGCAGTATCAACAACAAAAGTAAAAGTGCAGCAATAAAATACATAAACATCTCACTAATTTTGCGTTAAAGGAAAGTTTAACTCACTTTAATTGTAGTGATCTTTCTGCTGTCTTTTATATCCGGGAAATTAAGCAACATCTGTAACTCCATCTCACTGCAGAAACAAATAGGATGAATTAGTGTTTATAACAATAACAAGTCTGCACAATCTGATATTTGCATATAAACCGCATATTTCCACATGCTACACATGAAGCCAAGTGCACTGCTCCTACACGGCGAGTAACACAGAAGGAAACTTCCCAAGTGTTTTGTACTGCCACAGTAAATCATCTCTAATGAATGAAAGGTTGAGGAACCCTTCAGACCGGCGTATATCTCCACGAGAGGAGTGCCGTAGATCCCAGAGACCCCAGAGAGCCCAGGAATTCGTATGTTCTGCTCCAGAGATAGAGCAGCCTTCCCGAGCAGAACGGATAAATCTTACACTCCTCCAGAGCTGCTCGCGTTTCTGTTCACCTCCAGGGAAAAACACCCACAGACATGGAGAACAGTGGAAAAACCAGCGATCTAGCGATTCTTATAGAATAAAAGTGCTTTAGCATATTCAAACAGGAGACTAATGATAGATAGATGGTTCGATCCTCGGCTCAGTTGGCGTTTCTGTGTGGAGTTTGCATGTTCTCCCTGCATTCGCGTGGGTTTTCTCCGGGTGCTCCGGTTTCTCCCACAGTCCAAACACATGCGGTACAGGTGAATTGGGTAGGCTAAATTGTCTGTAGTGTATGAGTGTGACAGGTGACAAATCACATTTGGACTGGTGAAATAAAGTAGCCAAGCTCATTCTGAAAACGTAGCCACCGCTGGAGGCTGCTGTCGAGCGACTGACTGTCTGACTGACTGACTGAACGACTGACTGGAGGGCCAATCGGCCGACCAAGCCACCCTCCTCCTTCCTTTAACCCAAGCGTCGATTTACAAAAGCCATCCAGAAAAAGAAAAGCCCTTGTCTGATTTTGACTGCGTTTTTGGATTTCACTGCATTCTCTCCCGGTTATGAACTCGTTTGCTTAATTTTTGGATTCTGTTTTTCGTTTTACCTGATGTCTGGAACCGCTCTTCCCTGGACTTGAATCTGGTCGTTGCCGCAGGCAGCTCCTCCTCCTCCTCCGGGCCTTCACTCCGCCGACGTAACACGATGAGCTAGCCGGATAAACTCGGAAAAGCCCTTCACATGTAGGTGAGCTGACAGCCGGCAAGCGCAAAGAGGAGCGGCGTCAAACCGCCCTGTATCATTCGTTTGAAAAAACGAAATTCAGCCATACGTACCTGCGGCCACGTAAATCGCGGTGTCCAGAAACGTCCGCGGGGCTACGTTTCCAGAATGAGCCTGGGTTGGAAATAAAGAACTACAACGCCACGAAAACCAAACAACAACAACAAAAAAAGAAATGAGCATTAGATGTAGTGTTGCATGGAGATCGGTAAAATAAGACCTGTGCAAAAATATTTAAGACCTACAACAGCAAATTTAAGACTTTATAAAGCCTAAAATTTCGATCTTTAAGACTTTTTAAGGCCCCATGGAAACCCTGAACCATATAATTAACACTTGAAACCACTGAAATACATCAAATTTGGCACTCAAAACACCATAGCAAGTGCTTAGCAACAGCTTGGCAGCCCCTATAAAATCGGAGTGACCATATTGCTGTGGGCATCTCCGATCCTGAAAAGTCACCTGCAGAGTGTTGCAACCTTGCCATGAAGGCTTGGTACCCATAGAGCAGGGTTTTTCAAAGTCTAGGACTGTGGGCCTCCCTTTTGACACAACTTATCCATTGGCGCCCCCCTCCTCCCAAACACGCACGCGCACGCACACACACACACACACACACATATATATATATATATATATATATGTGTATGTATGTATGTATGTATATATGTATACAGTATATATATATATATATATATGTATGTATACAGTACTGTATGTATACAGTATGTATACAGTATACATATATATATATATATATATATATATATATATATATATATATATATATATATATATATATATATATATATATATATACAGTAAAAGACAGACAGATGTCAGACTGTTAACTCACTTTTATCATCATTTGCATGAAAGTGCAATTATTTACAGAGTAATAACAAGTATTTTAATATAACGTTTTTAAAACTAGGATGATGGTTCAATATGAACAGAACAGATCCAAGAACTGTCCATCCCAGTCAAAACAGTCGAAGTTTAGCGGGTCTCATGCTGTCATTAGCTAAAATATCTTGACAAACCACACATAAAGGTCGTGGTTCATCAGCTGGTCCTGTCCACGTAAATCCTAAACTCAAATACTGATCATCATATCGTCGTCTTTTGGGTTTAAGCCCTGAACTAGAAGGCTTTGAATCGGGGGGTCTCAGAAACCGATCCATTGTATTAGTAGGCATATACCTGTATTGGCGGGCTTGCCAAACAGAAATGAATTCACAGCTATGGCCTTCTGGGTAAAAAAGATTTTCTTATATTTGACACATTATTTTTTTTTAGCTTTGTTTAAATAAAACGTTTAAAAATAATAAAAAATACATATAATAATTAAACTTAATTTTTATTATATATTTTTTCCCGCGCCTCCCCTGACATGCTTTGGCGCCCCCCAGGGGAGGCGCGCCTCACACTATGAAAACCCCTGCCATAGAGAAATACAATTTAGCATGAACCCACTCAAAACACCTTGACAACTGCATAGCAACACCCTGGCAACCCCTCTATAATCACAGCAAACCACTTACATTGACATCTTATAAAGCTAGTAAAACCTAGCTAAAGCATTAAAAAGCTGTGCATCAGCGCTATATGGAGCTCGTGACACAATTAAGCTTTGTCTAGACATGTTTAAAACCATTGAATTCCTGCAGATTAGAAGCTCTAATTAATCTAGTCGAGTTGGCAGAGGTACAGGAGACCGAGACAGGCCTCTAAAAGCTGTGGTCAGGCCCATTTGTGGAGAAAAACATGCATTAAAACTGCATTGGAAAAGAAGAAGAACGTCAACAAATGCTGCATAGAAAAAAAAGCCACCTTTAAACAAGATATAGGCCAGTCACGGTGCTCTCCAGCAGCAGGAGAGGCTGTTTATTTGTGTCGTCATCATCACTCAAGAGTGACTGTGGTAGGTACAGCAGGATGATATTGCTGTAACATTATATTTAGGCTTATTTTGAAATGACACAGTGGTTTTCACACCAGTGGGAAGTGTGTGAGACGTCTATGACACGCACACACACCAGGGTGGGCTGATGGCAGAAAAGTCAGGTAATGCTCCTGTGTCACTGCCGCAGAAACCCCCAAGAGACCACAACTGACCAGAGAGTCATGAAAACCAAACAACACCATGCTGAATGTCAGAATATGGGAGATTTTAATAAAAAAGATCAACAAAAGCAAATTCTTTCAACATTTCCTTAAGTTAACCCGAAGAGGACTTTTCCTACAGAACTCACATGAAGTTTCCTACAGCAAATAGTTCAGTAATTAGAGTTCATTCGACTAATATTGACAACACTGTCAAAAATGCACACAATTCAGTCATGTTGTCCCAATGGAAATGTATTAAGTTAGCTAACAAATTTAACTGGATTTTGTTGTTCCCAAGAAAATCTTAAGAATTGTGTTGTTTCTGCTCATCTTAAATAAGTAGTTTGAACAAGCTCAGAGTAGGTACTACATTTGAATTTGAACTTACTATACGGGGGCGAAGCAGTGGCGCAGTAGGTAGTGCTGTCGCCTCACAGTAAGAAGGTCGCTGGTTCGAACCTCTGCTTAGTTGCCGTTTCTGTGTTGAGTTTGCATGTGCTCCCTGCGTTCACGTGGGTTTTCTCCGGGTGCTTCAGTTTACCCCACAGTCCAAAGACATGCGGTACAGGTGAACTGGGTAGGCTAAATTGTCTGTAGTGATGAGTGTATGTATGTGTATGTGTGTATGTTTCCCAGAGATGGGTTGCATCCGCTGCGTAAAAATGTGCTGGATAAGTTGGCGGTTCATTCCGCTGTGGCGACCCCGGATTAATAAAGAGACTAAGCCGACAAGGAAATGAATAAATGATTCAATAAATAAATAAATGACTATACGGTCGTTGGAAAAGCATGTTCTTGAATGTGAGTGGCATGAATGGAATTTGGATGTACTACATCTCCCACACTGTAAAAAATGGTTGTGATTTTAACGGTAAAAATCTGTAGCCTGGTTAACAGTACGTTTCCTTAAAATACTGTATACGGAGAATAACTATAGCCCCTTTCACACATACAGACCTTTCCGGAAAATTACCGGCAATTACCGGTTGTATGTGTGAACAGGTCCTTTTTGAAAATACCGGTAAATTCGTTCTGGCTATTTTCCGGAAAGAGAAGTTGTAACATTACCGGCAATTTGCCGGAATGCTGCGCTGTGTGAATGCAGAAGGAAGATTGCTGTAATAAGCGCGTGCACGTCTAGAACGTGCTGACGTGAGACGTCTGCTTTAGCCAATCACAACAGTCAGACGCATTTACGTCCGCGCGGTTTATGAGAATAAAAACCTTTGAATATTTTTCCAGACACATTTAGCTGCTAGAAGTTAGTCAGATCACATTTATATGTTCTTCTTTATGCCAACTGTGTAAATAATCATCGATGAGATGCTTATGATAAGCCGTAGTTTGTTTACCTTCAAGCTTTGCGTGTGCCTGTGAAACAGCCTGTGAGCGCCTGCACACGCACATATTATGAACATCTCGACATGCGAAAGTGATCCTGCGAAAGTTGTTCACAATATTGATCATCCACAGAGTTTGTAATTTAGTCAAATGTTTACAAACACAAGCGCAGCCGTTTAAAGCTCATTTGTGGTGAATGATGTCAGAATTTACCGGTATTTTGGAATGGATGTGTGAATGCTCTTTTCCAGAAAATTTCCGTAACGTCCTCGCCTGTGTGAACAGCGCTTTTTTGAATATACCGGTAAAGTCGTTCCGGAAATTTTCCAGATATTTGCCGGTATCACTGTGTGAAAGGGGCTAAAATTGACTTTCCCAGAATTCCCTGCACGGCACATCACTTTTTATGCTTTTTGTTGACATGACTATGGATCTTTTTAGTTGTTTCCCTATCAGTTATGTACATTAGAGATTGATGTTACATCTAATGTTGATAAACAATGTTTATTTTATGACATTCATTTTATGTGTGTTACCTAACTGATGTTTAGTAGCTGTGTAAATGACACTGAGCACTTCCTATACACAGATACACAGATGGGTTGCGGCTGGAAGGGCATTCGCTGTGTAAAAACACGCTGGATAAGTTGGCGGCTCATTCCGCTGTGGTGAGCCCAGATTAATAAAAGGACTAAGCCGACAAGAAAATGAATGAATGAATGATATTTGCACATTTTAGTATGATTTGCTCAAGAGTTGGGTTTTGGGGTGGGTTTGGTGCCATGCACCTTATAAAACTCATACATTTTCGCACGACTGAAGTCTTTTGTACAATTTAGCCACTAAACTGGCAACACGTAAAATAGTTACGTTTCTTTATGAGATCAGGCTGGCAATTTCACCCACAGCCTGAGTATTTTTGCGAAAGTGACAACAATTTCAGTATAACAAAAAAACTAAACTGATTCATGTCTTACTGCATATTCAAATCTTGTTGCACATGCTTGCAGAAGTATCCGAGTTCATTTCTGTGTTATATAACCCTTAAAATAAAGGCTTTTTTTTAGTAAACGAAAAGAAATGATTCACCTTTTTCTGCAATGTTGAAGTAAGCTCTTTTCTGTAATTGTTTTAGGACTCTGATTTATTTATTAGGAAAATTACTAGGAATAGCAAATGGTGACCTAGCAAATGCTCAAAATAACCAGTCTACAATTAAGTATAATAAGTCAAATAAAAATGATATAATTAGAAAACACCGACATGAACGAAAACATCAATTGAAGCTAAAGATGGAAGCTAAATCTAAAAATCCATGGAAGTAAATGAGACCCAAAGTCTGATCCACTAAGATTGCAATGGCTGCACCCGCTCTTACCAAACAAAAAATAAGGTCAATAGAATAATGTTATGCTCTGAAAGTGCTGAACACCATTAAGTGGACATGAATCCGGCACTTTTCTCTGAGAGAGCATTCACATGCCTGCACTACAGCACATTTACGCCCTCTTGTGAACTGCCATCAACACTGACACACTTCCTTAGAGATGATTTCAGAGTCACGACACTCAAGCTGTCCCAATGAGAGACCAGATAAGATCTCCATGACCTACAGGGAGCTAAACTGCTCGATTAATTACATAATACAAGCACTTTACAAATTACCAGAGGATCACTTTACATTGAAGACTGAAGTAATGATGGTTTAAATGTACACAGTATTAAATTACATCTGTGAACCTGGACCACAATATTTGTCTTTTATTATACTGGTATATTGAAAAATATATAAACTGAATGGGTAAAAATGTTAGTTAGTCAAAAACATTTACATTTACATTTAGTCATTTAGCAGACGCTTTTATTCAAATCGACTTACAAATGAGGACAAGGAAGCAATTTACACAACTATAAGAGCAACAATGAATAAGTGCTGTAGGCAAGTTTCAGGTCTGTAAAGTGCAAGAAGCAAAACATTAGTAATTTTCTTTTTATTATTATTATTTTTTCTTTTTGTAATACAGTTAGCGGTGGAGACAAATAGGCGATTGCAGATAAGTAAGGAAAGTGGAGACTAAATAGTTTT
Source organism: Danio rerio (assembly GCF_052040795.2). Lineage (NCBI taxonomy): Eukaryota > Metazoa > Chordata > Actinopteri > Cypriniformes > Danionidae > Danio > Danio rerio. Next base: position 2,666,135 of record NC_141039.2, read on the forward strand.
TAGTCGTTTCTTGAAGACAGCGAGTGACTCTGCCGTTCTGCTTCAGTTAGGGAGTTCATTCCACCAACTGGGCAGATTAAGTGCAAGAGTTCGGGAAAGGGATTTCTTCCCTTTTTGGGATGGAACCACGACACGACGTTCATTCACAGAACGCAAGTTTCTGGAGGGCACATACATCTGCAGAAGTGAGAGCAGATAAGAAGGAGCAAAGCCAGAAGTCGCTTTGTAGGCAAACATCAGTGCTTTAAATCTAATGCGAGCAGCAACTGGCAGCCAGTGCAAACGGATGAGCAGCGGAGTGACATGTGCTCTTTTAGGTTCGTTAAAGACCACTCGTGCTGCTGCGTTCTGGAGCAGCTGAAGAGGTTTGATAGAGTTAGCTGGGAGCCCGGCTAGTAGAGAGTTGCAATAGTCCAGTCTGGAGAGAACAAGAGCTTGAACAAGGAGTTGAGCTGCATGTTCAGATAGGAAGGGTCGGACCTTTCTGATGTTATAGAGTGCGAATCTGCAAGATCGAGCAGTTCTAGAAATGTGGTCAGAGAAATTTAGTTGGTAATCAACCGTTACTCCAAGGCTTTCCACCATTTTGGATGCAGTAATGGTTGCCCCACACAAGCTCTTACAGTAACCAAGGAAACAGTGAGTAAACTTTCTAGGACCACACACAGACAACTGAAAACAAGTCTAAGTGTCCTAGAACCAAACCCAAACAGCTGAAAACAAGTCTAAGTGTCCTAGAACCATACACAAACAGCTGAAAACAAGGCTATGTGTCCTAGAACCATACCCAAACAGCTGAAAACAAGTCTAAGTGTCCTAGAACCAAACACAAACAGCTGAAAACAAGGCTATGTGTCCTAGAACCATACCCAAACCGCTGAAAACAAGTCTAAGTGTCCTAGAACCAAACACAAACAACTGAAAACAAGTCTAAGTGTCCTAGAACCAAACACAAACAGCTGAAAACAAGGCTATGTGTCCTAGAACCATACCCAAACCGCTGAAAACAAGTCTAAGTGTCCTAGAACCAAACACAACAGCTGAAAACAAGTTTAAGTGTCCTAGAACCAAACACAACAGCTGAAAACAAGTCTAAGTGTCCTAGAACCAAACCCAAACAGCTGAAAACAAGGCTATGTGTCCTAGAACCATACCCAAACCGCTGAAAACAAGGCTATGTGTCCTAGAACCATACACAACAACTAAATACAAGTCTAAGTGTCCTAGAACCAAACACAACAACTGAAAACAAGTCTAAGTGTCCTATACACACACAAACAGCTGAAAACAAGTCTAAGTGTCCTAGAACCAAACACAAACAGCTGAAAACAAGGCTATGTGTCCTAGAACCAAACCCAAACAGCTGAAAACAAGGCTATGTGTCCTAGAACCATACCCAAACAGCTGAAAACAAGGCTATGTGTCCTAGAACCATACACAACAACTAAATACAAGTCTAAGTGTCCTAGAACCAAACACAAACAGCTGAAAACAAGGCTAAGTGTCCTAGAACCAAACCCAAACAGCTGAAAACAAGGCTAAGTGTCCTAGAACCAAACACAAACAACTGAAAACAAGTCTAAGTGTCCTAGAACCAAACACAAACAACTGAAAACAAGTCTAAGTGTCCTTTACACACACAAACAGCTGAAAACAAGTCTAAATGTACTTACATGCTGCTGGTCTCGATGCTAAAGTGCTTCTCAAACCATTGTAATACTGTAAATTTCCTACTGTAAATATTTTAAAACTCAATTTTTTAATTAGTAATGTTCATTGTAAAGCCCAAAACTTTAAAAGTAGGGGGAGTTTAAAGATGATTTTCTCAATATTAAGAGTTTCTTTAATCTTCAGTTTCCCAATATTTAGTTGTATCTCAGCCAATATTGTTCTATATTAACAAACATTAATAGAAATCTTATTTTAATTCAGCTTTCATGTGATGTTTAAATCCCAATTTAAAAAAAAAAGATATGACATGACTGGTTTTGTGAATGAGGGTCACATTTTAAAAATATTGTAACACAAGAAACGTTTATTATTAAACATTATAATATTATTATTGGTGTCTATTAAGTCTTGGTGATACTTCTGTGATACTTGACCTTTTATTAAATCAAACTTTTGACTGGTAGTATATTTTCTTTAGCAAAACATGATCTATTAGCAATTAATATGTTATAAAATAATACCCAAGTTATGTGTTTGGTAAACAAAACATTTTGGACTCATCTAGGGAAATCTAAGCGTCAAAGTATGTAAGTAAAAAAACAAAAGGTGCCAACAGGCCAATACATTTCCCTTTGAAAAAAGCTGTAAAAATATTTCATGGATGTCAGTGACCCTTTGATATTATTCAATCCGTCTATTTAAGCCAAGATACGGATCCGTGTTGTGCGAGCGGCTTCAGGCTGTTAGAACGATTAACTTTTTTTCTTCTGTCTTTCTCTTTTACGACTTTCCAGTGCTCGGAGCTTGGAAAGCCGAAGCAGAACTGCTTACAAATCAGTAATTAGCAGCCGGCAGTGGGACCGGAGGGGGGGACGGGAGGGGTGTGTCTGGACCCACACGTCAGAACCGACGACCAGCTCCCATAAATTCCTGTTACTTTCATGTGTGTGGTTCAAAGCCCGTCCGCCTGGAAAATCTGACACAGATACTGCGGGAGAGCCAGAGCCAATTAGTGCATTCATACCGGTGTTACATCGAAATCGGACTCCACTCTCAGAAAAACCTGTTCTGATGAAGCTGTTTTTATTTCTTACATATTTTAAAATATACAAACACAATCAGGAGATCAATATAAACGAAGGAAAATACAAGTAACATTAACTGCAATTTTACAGAAAGAAAAATAAGAAAACAAACAAACAAAGGAAGAAATGAAAGCCTAAGTAAATAAAATAGCCCTGCTAAAAAATCCAGCTTAAACCATCCTAGGCTGGTTGGCTGGTTTTAGCTGGTTGACCAGGCTGGTTTTAGAGGGGTTTTGGCCATTTCCAGGCTGGTTTCCAGCCATTTCCAGCCTGGTCTTAGCTAGTCAGGCTGGAAAATGACCAGCCAAATCCAGCTAAAACCAGCTTGACCAGCCTGGTTTAAGCTGGATATAGCTGGTTCTGGCTGGACTCCCTGCTTGGCTAGGCTGGTCAAGCAGGTTTTAGCTAGTCATGTCCCAGCCTGACCAGCTAAGACCAGGCTGGAAATGGCTGGAAACCAGCCTTAAAGTGGCCAAAACCCCTCTAAAACCAGCCTGGTCGACCAGCTAAAACCAGCCAACCAGCCTAGGCTGGTTTAAGCTGGATTTTTCAGCAGGAAGGTTAGAAGTGTATGATTATCGTATGTATTATTAATTAATTAGGTGAATTACAGGAATGCCATCCAAATTGAAGCAAAGTCTATAGATCAAAGTTCTTTATAGAACCAAAAATCTGACATTGTTTGTTGTTTTAACAATAAAGAGTTCCCCATATCGAGTAATACTGTAGGTTACAACTGTAGTGTGTTTATGTTTTTTACAAAACAATATTCGTCTATATACAGTATGTCTATAACAGGGGTACCCAAACTTTTTCTTATGAAGGGTCAAACATCCTAGGCTGCGACGAAGGTAATTATAATTGCCATGGATAATTTACTAATTTATTTAATAATGTTTAAAAATGACTAGAAAACATTTATATGTAAGTATTAGGCCAATCACTGCTCAATCGCTCAGTATTCAAATGCAACATCTACAGCTACAAAGCCTAATCTGGCAGCAGACAGTAGTATGTTAAAACAGAAGGAGTCAGAGTGGAAAATATAAATCCCTCTACACTCATTCACGCACAGCTCAAAATGTGAGTAATCTTTTTAAATGTCAAATATGAGGCAGATAAACATGCTTATGTAGTCAGGGTGGCGCAGGAGGGATACTAATGAATGCGGTTCAATCGTGACAAACAACTAATCAGCGGCTCGCTCCCAAATCAACAATCAAGTGGGTTTTAAAGATGTGCATCATGCTGAGTGATGAGGTCACTTCCTGTGAGGACGGCCTCCTTGAACCGACATCAAAGACGAGCGCTGTGTGTAAACGAAGAACTCTGTAACTATTCGCTGATTGTTTTTCTTAGTATATCTTTGAATTAAAACCCCACTCAAGTGGCATTAAACACGAGCCCTATTCAAAACAGTGCGCTCGCCACGGAGACAGAAGTGGGATGAGTGCTGTCCATGGGGAATTTGGCTGTTTAACCGTGTGGATCTGAAACCTCAGGCACTTTAGGAATATGTGGGTTAGTTTAGTCTGAGCACACACTAAGATGAGTCAACCTTTCCCGACAGGTACAGAATGTCCCAGATAGCCTGAACTGAGGGTTTTAGACCGTGTAGAGTAAAAATATATACAACATTTTTTTATTGATTCACTAATTTTCCTATTGCTTAGTTCTTCATTTATCAGGGTCGCCACAGCAGAATGTACCGCCAACTAATTCGGCATATGTTTTACACAGCGGATGCTCTCCCAATAATAGGAAACACCCATACATACTCATTCACAAACACACTCATACACGACAGACATTTTAGTTTACCCAATTCCCCTATAGTGCATGTGTTTGGACTATGGGGGAAACCAGAGCACCTGGAGGAAACCCACGCCAACATGTGGAGAACAGGCAAACTCCACAGAAACGCCAACTGACCCAGCCAAGACTCGAACCAGAGACCTTCTTGCTAACTTTTTAATCTACCTATTGCAATTCAGATTTGTTTTTCAGAATTTTACATTGACATTTCACAGTTTTGACTGCAGTATTCAGAGTTTACATGGTGTGATTTAATTCTTGCTTAGTCACCTTATTATTCGTACAAGTGGGCGAAGCCATTCGAATCATTTTACCTCAAGACTTTCGGTCTCATTCCCTTCCATTTATTTTTAGATGTTAAAAACTGCTCGTTTTGCTGCGTAATGTTGCAAACTGATGTTTTCTCCGTATATTATTCTTTGTCTGTATATTCATGCAAACACTTGTTTGTAGAGAAGGTAGTCTGACTGTTTTCTGACATTTATTATCCATAATCATTTCTCCCATAGGCAATTGAATCGGAAGTTTTAAAACAATCTCAAAAACCAGTGCACTTCCTCATTGAAGAATGAGGTCAATATAATTCTGATTTTACATCTGAATTTTATAAAGTATTCTGAGTTTACGTCTCACAATTCTGCCTTTTTTCCCTCATACATCAGTGTTTACATCTTCCAATTAAAGATTTTCCTCAGAATTCTGTCAATTATAACTCTTTCCCAGAAGTAGAGTTTACGTTTTGCCTTTTTTTCATAGAATTCAGAGTAAACTTCATGATTGACTCCTTTCGCAGAAGTCTGAGATTATATTTAATTCTGCCTATTTCCACAGAATTTGAGTTTACAGTTTGCCATCCTGACTTTTACATTATGCTCATTTTATTTTATTTATTTTCAAATTTTGTGTTAGCATCTTAGAATCTTTAAGTTTCTAAGTAAGGGCCATGAAACCCCCCTCTTTGGGTTCAAGTGTACCCCAGAATTTTTTCAAAAAATGCTTCATGATGGGCGTGGAGCTCTGCGGGCAGAGGGAGGAGTGGGCCTGGCCGGCAGAGCAAGGAAGAAAGAGAGGAGCAAACAACTGTTGTCAGCTGGCTCACAAAATGAGACACAAACCATGAGGAGATGCATGATTTTATAGTTTACAATGCAAAGAAATAAACAGTGAGTAATTTAATGGCCTGCTTGTTATTCATAATTTCATATACACATAACCACAATTTGTTATACCATTACAAAGATAATAGCAAAAAAACGTTCGCAGATTCCGTCTGGCCCAATATAGGCAATGTGTCTGAATGGGAACGAACTCAACTGATAAAAGACAAAGTCCACCATTCTCCAATCTTCGTACAGCTCTCCCGACAGAAATGCTTGCTGCAAACCAACAGCTTTGCAATATCGGCCCTGACAGAATCGCGGAATAAAACACTCAACAAACCTCGTGGACTATGGAAACAAACACATACAACCTGTGCTGTGCGCTGTCTCACCCAGTCATTAGGTCTCACAGCTTGGCAAGTCTGTCTGGCCTTTAGAAAGCACATGCTCTCATGAATAATTAAGAAGCAGGGTCTTCTCATAGGATAAGAAAACTCCGCTATGAATAATAATGAGAAACTGATTCGCCGGCACTCCACTAGCAGATTCGGGCTACATCACCGATTTTGATCCTGCCCCAAAAATTCTTTTAAAACCGAAAGATAAAATCAGCTGACAAAAGCTCAGAATTCTCCAGTTTTCCCCACAATTAAAGCTGACAGACGCTAACGGTGTCTTAACTGAAGCTCAACACACATAAATCACTCCAGGATGTCTTGATCCTTTAAATCTAAAAGTCTATCTTCTCGAGTTCCTGTTTACTTTTTGTTTTTAGAATTTTAATTTTGAGTTCGGATCTCTCATATATTGTTTCTTGTAAAATTCTCAGTTCACATTTGTAAACGATTCTGACTTCTTTACTTGGTAATCTGTGTATGTTTTAATATTCTGACTTTTCTCCTCAGAATTTTGAATTTACATCTTGCAATTCCTTTTTTTTTTTTTGTCACAACAGAACAAAAGAACAAAAAATTAATTATACTATTTTATAATTATTAAACTTTACAATTCTGAGCAAAAAGTCACAAATGTTTTTTTTTTTTTTGATAAAAATATGCAGATTTCTGCGGATTGATTTTGGGAGTATCATAACTAAAACCTTAATATATGAAACAAAAAGTAATACCTTTTTAACTTTAATTTAATGTTTAAAGTGCAAATGCAATTAGATTCACTTCATTTGGTAAACAAAACCAGTCTCTCATATAATATCTCTACTAAAAGACAGAAATTATTACTTAACAAACTGTGTTGTACATAAATCAGATGAACATTTTCATATTAGTCAATAATATTGCTGTAATTAATTAAAAAACGTAATAAATTTAGATTTTCACATTTACTTAAGTAAATAAACAGAATTAATGATGGGGTAAAAATCTGCTGAATTCTTTACGCGCAGATTCCGTGTGGGCCTACTCATATCCTATGGCCTTATGCGATATTATAATATTCACTGAAGAATATCACCTTATAGGTAGCAGATCATCCACATACATTTCGTCTGCTGTTTTATAAGCACTAACTGAGACATGATACTCCGCTCAGGTATTCACTGTCTCTTTATTGAAGTAGGCACTTTTGGAGGCCAGGAATGAGTCTGATCTGGCAGACACAATGGGTTATTCTGGGTCATTATCATCTATACGGAGCGTTTAGGTGACGAGGGCGAACGGATTTATGACAGCTCGGTCTTGAGCTGTGTCAATTAATTAACAAAGCTAAAAACCAGGAAATGAAGAAATCTGTCAGGAAATTAAAAACTGGAAAGCGAGAGCAAAGAAAAGACTATCGCGCACATTTTTGGCAGCACCTCAGAAAGAGTCTGTGGGTTTATTTATGGCGCAAATGCAATCATTGTAAAAATAAGCACAGCTTATATGGCTCCGTTCCAAAACCTAGTGAGCTGCCTTGCTGTCTACAGTCTACACAGATTGGCTTATTTCCATAGAAGGCAACGTTGTAACCCTAAATAGTAAGTGATTAGATAAAAAAAACACTTTACATTAGTAAAAATATCTAATAAGCAGGTCTAAATGTCATGTTTAGGGGGTGTTTACACAACTCCAGTTCATATTTAAAACACCTTTCCCAGTCATTTACACAACAATGGAAATTTAGAGGGCCAAAAATGCAGGTTTTTTGGAAAATGTAAATGTATACATCTTGTAATTGATAACCCTCTGTCTTTTATTAGTCATTAGACAAACCTACAAACATTTTAGTTACCATCAAAATGTTGTTAAGAAGTCACCATAGCATTGTGTTTACATCAAATGACAAACCAATAGCTGGGTTTCCATCCTAATGTTAAGCAAATCTTTTTTAAGTTCGCAAACAGAGGAAAAAAAAATTGAAAATGTGAATTACGTGTGTTTCCACCAAGTTTTTAGAGTGGTTGACTGTGGTATTGGTAACCTAGCAACCAACAGTAAACAAGGCAAGCTTAGTGGAGACAGCTGATCACATGGGTCTAATGTTCGCTATCAGAGTTTATTTAGCAAATTTGTTTTCATCTCCCATTATTCACATTAACCCATTTTCCAAGTCCAAAACCACCTCAAGCAAGCATCATTTTTGTGTGTGTGTGTGATTTAATGGATTTTTATGTGATTTTTGCCATTTCTTGTATTCTTTTTTCTCATGCAATAATTCAAAATGTGCTTTAACACAGGCTGATGGAAACAAAGATATTAACAAAACGCAAATTAATAACTCATTACCTTACCCCTAAAATGAAAGGTTCTTCATTGACATTGGTGGTTCCTTGAATAATCTTTAACATTTCCACTGAACAAGCAGGACAAATTTCATCATATTAATTAAAAAAATATAGATTAATTATGTTTTCAATGTTTCACTTGTGGAAAGTCTTGTATGTGTAACAAACATAATGCCTGTTTACTTATTACCTTATTGTCAGAAAAGTGGCTATTTCTTCTTACGAGTTCTAATATGAAAACGTATGACTTTTACAACACAATCTCACAGCAATTTGTAACTTTTGGTATTAGTTACGAATTCATATGAATTTGTATGATCTAATTCATACAATTTAGTATGATTTGATCATTGCCCAATGACGGTTAGGTTTAGGGGTGGGGTTGGGTGCCATGCCTCCTTTTATTTAGTATTATTTATTTTAGTCCCTTTATTAATCCGGGGTCACCACAGCGGAATGAACCGCCAACTTATCCGGCAAGTTTTTATGCAGCGGATGCCCTTCCAGCCGCAACCCATCTCTGGGAAACATCCACACACACATTCACACACACACTCATACACTACAGACAATTTAGCCTACCCAATTCACCTGTACCGCATGTCTTTGGACTGTGGGGGAAACCGACGCACCCGGAGGAAACCCACGAGAAGGCAGGGAGAACATGCAAACTCCACACAGAAACGCCAACTGAGCCGAGGTTCGAACCAGCGACCCAGCAACTTTCCTACCTACTGCACCACTGCCTCGCCGTGGCCGATAATAATAAATATTATTAATAATAGTAATTAATCTGCCATGTTTTTAAACCTACAGAGTTGTAGCTGCTTAATTATGCCTGCTACGCTACAGTATTTCAATACTGCTCATATGGTGGTACTTGGAGGGGCAATTTTTTCTGAGGTGATACTTGACAAAACAAGTTTGAGAACCGCTGGTTTAAATGGTTTAAAAAACAAACAGAAACCCATGTGGCAAGGCTTGAAACAGGAAATGACATCACAAACACCAACAGACACTCATGGGTGTGAATGCAAACAAACCTGTTAAATTATTGATCATTAACCTGATGACATGGAAACTGTTAGATGTTAAAACAACAAGACGTGCGCAAAAATAATAATCAAGGTGTTTGAACTCAGGTTAATTCCTATAACGCAAAGGAAACAAGACTTTTGTTTACTTGGTTACACCAATGATCCATGACTTGCTAAATCAAACCATTTCCTGAAAGCACACTTTTCCCGAAACCACATGCAAGCTATGCTTTTCTGAGAAAGGCGCCACATATGCTTCAAACTACATTTTTTAAAGATGATTTCTCAGACATTCGTCTTCATCATCGCTGACCCTTTGAACCATTTTTATTCTCAGGTATTGCCGAACATGACATCTAGCTCAAAACACTGATTCCTGTAAAAAGATCTCGGCCTGCTGGGAATCGATCTTGCAATCCCGAAAGTGAAGGTGTGTGTGGGAAAATCTCTCCTCCTCGGTGAGTAACTGTGTGTGTCTGGGGAATAACGGCGCAGTAAATCAAAGACCTTTATTTTCTGAATCTTTCTGAGATCTTCAGCCATGTTTTATCAGTGAGGTAAAGTTGGGTTTATGCATCCAGTGCGTAATAATTTACTAGTTTTTTTGCAAGACAAAACAATCTTCATCTTAAAATGCAATTTAAAAGCTTGACTATAGGTTAATTAGCTTATACATTAATTAGGCAAGTCTTTGGACAACACTGGTGGCAGTGCTTAATTTGTAAATGAATAATTTCCAGAACAAAACCAGGAAATAAAAGTTTCCGTGTCTGACGTCCACCAAACAATTTGAGTTTTCCCGGAACATGACGCTACTAAGCGGTTATAGAGAAAAAAAAAACGCACTGTGCTATATAACGTCACTGGTCAACCATGGATTAAACAAACAAACATGTAGCTAACAATATAAATTGTATAAAACTGGAATAGTTGGCGGTTCATTCCGCTGTGCAGGTGACCCCTGATTAATAAGGAGTAATCTAAAGGAAAATGACTGAATATATTCCACGGCTCAGAATGCTAGTTTACATCTTATACAGTATAAACTACTTCACAGATGTCATCTAACTGGGCAGAAATAATGTAAAAGGGGTTTCACCTCAGAGACTTTTCATTTTCAATCAGACCAGCCCAATCGCTTCCGGTGAACTTTCTTTCCATTACAAAACCGCCACATTTAGTATCTGACTTCTTCACTGCCCGATTGTGTAAGTGGGTCTGAGATCGGGCAGGAAGCACTCCATTAAACTCCATTGTTCTGCGCCACGCCTTTAAAATCTGAACATTTATAGTACCACAGCATTTTCAATAGAGTTTCAGCGCTAACCTGTTGCTGCTGACAATGCTAGCGTTTACAGTCTTTCAATTTACGCTTGAACAGCTAAATGAATACGTCTATTTAACTCCTTTTTACTTACATTACAACATGATGTGGTAAAAGAAGCCTTATGTAATTAAAAATAGCCACACAGACTTTTCACCAGAAGTTTAACATTGATTGAAAAACACTAGCTGTGCCACCGCAGAACCACACACGTTCTAGGCACACACAATCTAGGACACACGATTTAGGCAAACCATATATGGGAACTAACTAACTCTTTAACATTATCGCCACCTATTGAATTTCACAAGTATGTTTCCCATTTCAGTCATTATTATTATTATTATATCGTAACGATCATTTTAACATAACGGCAGTTTCTGAACTCAGATTATGTAAATAAAAATAATTGGTTAAATACACTTTTGACTTTATTCATGTGTCCACATAAACAAAGAAAACATAACAGACTGTCTAATTGTAGGATTAAGTGTAATAAACTAATTCAGGATCTTAGTCTTATCATACTTGGTTGAAATCACTTTGTTGTAAAATATAAAAAGCAAACAATAATGTTAATTAAAATGCACATTAAAATAAATTATCCTACTATATTTAATCTTTAAAAAAATATATATATAAACTGATTATCTGATTATAATTATACGTTTTTATATAAACTACTATCTTTTACTAAACTGTCACAGCTGTTAGTTATATATATATATATATATATATATATATATATATATATATATATATATATATATATATATATATTTACTTATTATTTTTTTATTAATTTTTAATAGTTCATTTGTTCCTATTGCTAAATTTTGGTTTAAAAACAATTTACTGCTTTCTATAAATTACTACAATATTAAATGAGCTTGAGTAAAATATTAATATAGTGTTATACATTTGTTACATGTTAAAAGATTTTTATTACATATAATGTATTATTGCCTATATTAACTTGCTCTTATTTCCTTCATCAAAAATAAATCCATTATAAATCAAACCAAATCGTTCAGCAAGGCCAGCAAACGTGTATCTGCCATATTATTGTCAGATAATAATGACCGATCATCCATGATGACTGATAGAAAACTGTTCAGTCTATTATATTGAATGGCGATCGGAAACAATGCTCCCGACTCACCCGCCTCGATCACAATATTTGTGAAATAAAGTAAAGTAAACACTATTGTTTATTGTGTACAATATTTATTAACCATATATTTAAAACATGTTAAAAACATTAACATCCGTCGTAACCATATATGGTTTTCCTAGATTGTGTGTGCCAGATTGTGTGTGCCTAAAACGTGTGTGGTTCTGCAGGCCTGCAGCTGGATATTATTGCTGATCTCACGAGAAAACGTAAGTATTTTACGTTTTGCCAGTTTAGTGGCTAATTCAGTCGTATGAAATTGTACGATTTTAAAAAGGAGGCGTGGCACCTAACCACACCCCTAAACCCAACCGTCATTGGGGGATGAGCAAATCGTACTAAATTGTACGAACTAGATCGTACGAATTCATACGAATTAGCGACTAAATCAAAAAGTTACGAATTGCAGTGAGATTGTGTTGGCTCTGCATATCGCCCATTGTTTTATCAATGTGAGAGAGAAAGAGCTGAATCTGGACACGCTTCAGCTTCTAGTCATTTGGGATTACATCCAGACTGATACATTTTGCTTTTCTTTTGCCCCTCTTTTGTTGGACTAGATGAAGCGAGTGTGTTCAGTCTTCAGGGAGACGCTGTGACGGATCTAGAGCTCTGTGGGAGGCTTCGGTTCGGATCGGGGCCAGATCGGCTCATACCTTGAATTGTTCTCACTTAGCTTTTCCAATTGATGTAGGCCTAAAAGCTGGTTTCATACTCACAAAATCATTCAGTGACAACTTGTGACGCTCTCTATATTGTTTAGCATGCTACTTTACAAAATCTGGTCTGAAGTATGACTTGAAAACAACATCAGCACTATTTATTTGTCTGTCAACACTGTTGTATTGTATTATTTCATTGGTCACACTTTACAATAAGGTTCATTAGTTCATGTTAATTAATGTATTTACTAACATGAACAAACAATTAATAATACATTTACTACAGTATTTGTTCATGTTAGTAAACGTTAATTAATGAAAATACAGCAGTTCATTATTAGTTCATGTAAACTCATGGTGCATTAACTAATGTTAACAAGCATAGACTTGGATGTTATTAATGCATTAGTAAATGTTTAATTATGATTAATTAATGCTGAACATGTGTTGTTCATGATTAGTTCATGTTAGTAAATGCATTAACTAATGAATCTTATTGTAAAGTGTTACCATTTCATTAGGATTTGCACAGGATACTTTTCTGAATTTATATTATTAAGGAGAAAGTCTGAATGCTCGAATATAAATCCAAATTTACCTCAGTGTTTTTTCAATGTGTGATTCGGTGTCAGGGGGGTGAACGTGACATTTTGTCGGCCTTGACTTCTGATAAGTTTCCCTCACACTCGTTAGGTGAATGAGGTCTTTCTGAGGTTATTCGGGCTGTGAGAGAAACCAAAAGCTCTGGCAGAGTTTGATATTCAGTGCCTCTGAGAGCAAACCATAACATGCATCATTCTTTATGTATAAAAAATGCAAACAATACGGACATTTTTCAGCCCAGACTGGTCTGTAGAGTCGGTGCACTCAAAAATAAAAAAAATTTTCCTGCTTTTTTAAACTACGTAAAATGAGCTGAATTCATTTTGAATGAGTTTGCGCGAGAACTGAAGACCGTGGGGTGGCGGGGCGTCGCTGGGGCACTTCTGATCATTTTGGAAGGGCACTTTCTATCCAAGACTAAAAAGGGCATGTGCACTCCACAGGTTGAGCCCTATGTGTCCAGCCGCAACCCATCTCTGGGAAATGTGTTTTGTTTAATTCACTTAAAATTGTAATAAATTAACTTGATCGATTTGTGTTGGGACAGTTGTACAACACAACACAAATTGTGTGGAACTCAGAATGTTACAATGTAGATCAGGGGCGGCCAACCCTGTTCCTGGAGAGCCGCCTTCCGGCAGATTTCAGTCGCTACCCATATCAAACACACCTGAACCAATTAATTAGGACCTGAACACCACGTGATCATTACAGCAGGTGTGTTTGATATGGGTTTTATTAATATTACCCAAATGCTGTTAAACATTTCAACAGATTTTTAACATGACAGTTTTAATAACTAATTTCAGTTTTTTTTTTCTCTCAAAAATGAGGTTTGCTGTTTGTTCAAACTGCTAATTATAAATGAGCTGAAGCCACACAATTCTTGAGCTTTATCGGGGACAATTTAATTGTTTTAATGTTAAATTAACCTGAAATTGTAAAAACTAATAAACCAACTTAATTCCTTCTTGTTGTCTCAACACAAATCAATTGTGTGGAACTCAGCATTTTTACAGTGCAGTGCACAATATGTGACTAGTTTTCCTTTTGCAAGACACCATAGTATTCAGCTTAAAGTGCGATTTAAAGGCTTGACAATAGGTTCATGAGCTTAAATACGTTAATTAAGCAAGTCACTGAACAACACTAGTTTAGGGAGGTGGGTGAAATCTTAAGGGGGCTAATAATACTGAGCTTAAATGGCATTTTAAAAAACTTAATACTGCTTTTATTCCTGCTTTTTTATTATTATTTTATTTATTTATTTATTTATTTTTACTGAAGAAAGTTTTTTTTTTTTTTTGGTTGGCTGGAATAAAAGCAGTATTAAGTTTTTTTAAAATGACATTTAAGCTCAGTATTATACATATATATGAATTTTCGGTCACACTTTACAATAAGGTTCATTAGTTAATGTTAATTAATGCATTTACTAACATGAACAAACAATGAACAATACATCTACTACTGTATTTGTTCATGCTAGTTAACATTAGTTAATAAAAATACAGTAGTTCATTGTTAGTTCATGTTAACTCATGGTGCATTAACTAACGTTAACTAGCATGGTCTTGGATGTTAATAATGCATTAGTAAATGTTCAATTATGATTAATAAATGCTGTACATGCGTTGTTCATGATTAGTTCATGTTAGTAAATGCATTGACTAATGAACCTTTTTGTAAAGTGTTACCGAATTTTCTTTCTTTTTTTTTTTTTTTTACATATTTCCCAAATGATGTTTACCAGAGCAAGGACATTTTCACAGTATTTCCTATAATATATTTTCTTCGAGAGAAAGTCTTATTTGTTTTATTTCGGCAAGAACAAAAGCAGTTCTTAATTTTTTTTACAACACATTTTAAGGTCAAAATTATTAGCCCCTTTAAGCTATTTTTTTCTGATAGTCTCCAAATCAAACCATCATTACCCTAAATAACCTTTTAATGTCACTTTAAGCTGTATAGTCTTAAAAAATATATAGTCTAATATTATGTGCTGTCATCATGGCAAAGATAAAATTAATCAGTTATTAGAGATGAGTTATTAAAGCTATTATGATTAGAAATGTTGAAAAAATTAATAGAAATTGGGAGAAAAAAAATAAACAGGGACGCTAATAATTCTGACTTCAACTTTGAGAATTTACAAAATGTTTCACCAAACCCCTTATTAGCCTTTTTTTATTATTCTTTTTCATTCATTATTCTCACAGATTCGATACAATCTTCACATTTTGGACTTCAGGGTCAAAAGCTTTAAAAATAAGTTTAATTCAGAAGTTGAAGACATGTTGGAGAAATGCATTTATATTCTATTAAACTCAGAAATTCATTTCTAAAGTGTTACTAAAAACATCTTTTGACCAAAATAACTAAACAAAACAGCACGCCATTGTCACAAAAAAATAAAACAGCATAAAAATATATATTTCTACAACACAAGATTTCCACACAATCACTTGTGATCTGCTGGCAGCACCGCATTTTACAGCACGGACGTTTATGTAGTTCATATGTCTGAGGTTTTAAAGGTAAAAATATAAACGTAATATATTTACAACATTAAAATGAGCAGAAAAGCTCAATCCAGACTAAAACAACTGCTCTTAACACTAGAACCGCCATAGGGTCAATTTTACCCATCCATGAACATTCAAGCCTTCCAGTCATTGACTCTTACTAAAATTGCCTTATTCACAATTCCCAGGTATTAAAAACTATTTAAATAAAAATAGATTAAAGTGGGACATTTAAGCGCCAGCGTGGGTCAAATTTACCCACTATTAAAAACATATGTATTTATGCACTGCTTATGTCTGAAATTACTCACCAATTACTTTTACTTTCAATTTCACTCACTGAATTAGTGGTTATAATAAATGAATAATGTCACAATGACTAAAAGAAGGTGATTTATTAATAGCTATTTAAAACACAAAATGCAAAAAAATGATGGAGAGACTGGAGAAATAAGTTATGCATTAGAGAAGTGGTTGCCAAAGTGGGGGTCGGGACCCCTCGGGGGTAATAGTATCTGGATGCAGCCTTTATGATGCAAGCTGAAACTGCATCACTCAGCGATGCAATGTCAGACTCAATGCATTCAATGGAGTGAGTGACGTCGATATGACGGGTAGGGTTAGGCGAGCGCTTTAAAAGCATTGGATGCAGCCCAGATTGCACTGCACCGAGTCTCTAGCCAGACCCCTCTCCTCAGGGGGGGGGGGGTCACAGGACAATGAGGTGGGGTCGCTTGGTTATTTCCAAAAATCTTATTCATTTTATTAAACGATTAGAATTACCATATTTATCCATAACCTGCCCAAAAACAAAATAGTAGTTATTAGTAGCATGTTAATAATAAACATTATAAAACCTAAAAAAAAATCAATCAGCTTTTTTTTTTTTTTTTTTGCAACCCCTGGGATAATTCTGTTTTGTGTCAGATACAGCAAATTGATTTTATGACACCAGGTTAAACGTTGACACCTTTAGAGCATTTGCATACATTAAAAATAAATACAACAGAACAGAGGATGGTCTCCGAGTGGCGTTCTCAGATTAAACGATATAGACTTGGGCCTATTGGTATGTGTGCACCGGTGTGTGCAAGGTTTATAGATTTAGAACCACCTCAGAGGATATTGGGGGTTGCGAGTTACTGGCATTGTATTTTGGGGCTGAAAGGTTTGGGAACCCCTGCATTACAGTATGATGGCTCAAATTTAGATATTTTAATCTACTCCTAAAATAATGTTATCCTGAAATAATCATTTCATAAGCTTTTTGTAAACAGTGGTGAAAAACAATGAAATAGTATGTTTATTATTATCTTTTAGCAAATTCTAAACAAAATTTGTGCAGGGTTAGATTTACCCGCACTGGTGATTTTAGGTATACAGCGACCTCCAGCGGTTGTAGTGTTAATATTGGCAGAAGCATTACAAGATGTTACCAGTTTTTCACTTGCCATCTTTTAAACCTCATTGCAATTAGTTTAATACTAAAAGCAATTAAAATAATTTTAGAACAAGATCATTATTATTATGATCAATTATAAACAGGATCACATGAACAGTTTAGTTCCCAAAATCCTAAAAATGTCCAAAATAGGCACTGTAAGGCTTTTTCAGCTTGGTAACACTGCTCAGTTAGAATGATTTGGCAAAAACCCATTAACTGTGTGTGTCAGAAACGGGTGAAGTCACTGCCCTCTAGTGGCGGGCAAATATAAACGTGCAAATCCTCCAGAAGAAAACTCCTTTATTAAATTCTGCAAATATAAATCACACATATAGACCTCAGCGACGTTAATTTAGTTCATAAAGCTTTAGTCAGGACAGAAATCACTTGCTCTTCTTCTTCTTTTTAGCAGCAGGCGTTTCAGTGTCGTCCCCGGCCTCCAGCGCTCTCTTTCTGCTGGTTTTATCACTGATGTACCCGCTGGAGTCACTGGTAGGCACGATCTCCGCTGAATCCTGCTGTTTGTCTCTTTTCTTCTTCTTCTTCTTCTTCTCTTTATGTCGTTCGTTTGCATTGCAGTCCTCCTCTGTTGTGTCCAGAGCGGTTTCCTGCAGGCTGTTGTTATTCATACACTCGTCCATTGACGACTCGGTATCATTCTTGTCTCTTTTCTTCTTCTTCTTCTTCTTCTCTTTATGCCGTCCGTTTGCACTACAGTCCTCCTCTGTTGTGGTTTGGTGGTGTTCGGAGGTTTCCTGCAGGCTGCTGTTGTTCACACACTCCTCCATTGACGACTCTGTATCGTTCTTGTCTTTTTTCCTCTTCTTCTTCTTCTTGGGTTTTGGACTGCCGGTCGTGTCTTCTGTGGCGTCGGCTTCTGTGCTTGATTCTGCAGTCACTTGTTTTTGTTCAAATTGGGCCACGAGCTCCTGCACTCTGAAAGCCGACGACAAACGATTATTAGTACAGGGTTTCTGCAGACATCATAATGTCAAATTTAAGACTTTTTAAGACCTTTTTAAGACCATTAAAGGGTCATGAAACACTAAAACACATGTTTTGAGCTGTTGACAGTGGTATACGTGTCCCACACAGCTATAAACACTATTAGGACACTTATATTTCACTAAAAAGGAAAATTGGTTGTTTTTGCGTTATTTTAAATTCGTACTTCCGGTTTGAAACAAGTTTTTGAAGCTGCGTCACGGCCATGAGATCTGAGCATGTATTCCAGCGTGCAGACTGGACGTCTGTACCTGAGAGTGCCTTATAACATCTCTGAGTGTGCTGCATTTATGCATGAGGAAGGCTTGGTTCAAACCAATCAGCGCGCTCTATTGTGCGACTTCATTAATATTCATTAATGCTACAGTGTTCAGACGGCAGAGAGACGCCGCGTTGTGTTGGCAAAACAAGGGTGCAGTGTTACTTTTTATAATTTGCTTAAGTTTTCATTTTCTCTTTATGAGAGCGCAGCTGGACTCACGTGTTTATTACAGTGCAAGCGACACGCAACAACAATACGTGTCTAAGGAACATTGTTTACCCGAGAGCTTTTCTCATCTGGAAATGGTGAGATCTGGATTTGCTGCTCGTCTCCTCTTAATAAAGACGCGGCTCTAGTTGCTGGTGGTTGTCCTGTCTCTACAGATTTGGTAAGTGAGCGACCAGTGCTCTTTGTTTATTCAGTTTGTTTGTATCGAACTAACTATTGCACCGAGTGTAAACATGTTAACCAAACTATTACCGTCGTGTAGGATTTTCATTTCATTTTGTGCCGTAATAACACACACGGCTTTCTGATGCTACCTGCCGAGTGGATCCAAGTTACAGATAAATGCGGAGGTTTTTTTTCTCTCATTCGCCGTGCGGTATCAAACATTGCATGAAAAATACACGCTTACAGCAGTTCCTCGAATCCAATATCCAGTTTGTCATGAGGGACATGAATGAAATTCCTGAATGAAAGAGCCAAACTGCAGTTAAAGTCCATCATTTAATAATTTGGCAAATAATTTGATTACTGATGTCCATGTAAACACAGTCACTGTCCTTCTCCCCTGTGTGTATGTGCATTTGTGTGTGTTTGTTTCGACTCTGAAAATAAGCGGGTCCCAAATCGACACTCCCATATCAACCCTCTTTTGCTCCTCCGACACTCCCCCCTAAACAGAGCTGGACACGCCCACTTTTCTGACTTTTTCCAAAGTAGAGGTGTGAAAACAAGGGGGTTTCATGGCCCTTTAAGGCCTAAAATTTAGGTTTTGAAATGTGAAACTTTTAAAGACCGGCAGACACTGGATAAACATGGAAAAAGGGCTAATAAATTTGACTACAAATGTATGTCAGAAAAGCAAAATATGGCGATGTCTGTTTTTCCCTCAATATCAAGCACCTCTAGTGTTATGCATCTGCAGAGGATAGTTGTACAGTACCTGGATCTGTCGAGTCGTCCTCTGATGAGCAGAACTCCTGCAGCGTCTGCGTCCAGCTGAAAGACCTCGAACTCCAGACTCTGTCCCACACACAGCCCCGAGTCCCTCCACTGATCTGAGGTCAGCGCATTCGGCTTCATCACTGACGCGTTAAAACAACCGTGCACCAGACAGCCCACGTGACTCGCTCCCATCTTATTAATCACACCCTGTAAAAGGGCACAGACGCGACATTAAACACTTTCAGATCAGTAACAGGATCTCCAGATCTTCTCAGACATACAGCGGGGACAATAAGTATTTAACACATCGTCATGTTGTTTTTTCTTGGGGATAATATTTTTAACAGAGCTGTTGGCATGGAATTGAACCAGAATTTGGTTAAAACTCAAACAATACAAACATAAAAATAAAACAAAACAAATAAAAAGCTAAAGCCTGTAATGAGACAAACACTGAACTACTGAAATGTGTTCAATACTTTATATAAGCGGCTTGTTTGGTGCTGCAGCTTAAAGACGTCTCTCATATGGAGAGTGAAGTCACATGCATTGCTCAGGTGTGAGTTTCTCACAGACTTCAACAGGGTGTCAGAATCTTGATGCTTCTGTGGGTCTCGTCTATCAAATCTGAGCTTTATTCTGTATTCTCTATTGCATTCGGATCAGGTGATTGCCTGGGCCATTCTACAGCTTGCTCTCCTTTCTCTGAAAGCATCTAAGATTCTCCTTGGCTGTGTTTTGGGTCATTTATTTACCCAATAAATCCACCCTGGTTTCACCTTCATCCTCCTGCTGATGTAGATGTTGGACTGAAGCAGCTGATCTTCATTTACACTGAGGAACGGCAGAGCTGAAGAACTACTAAGATAATTCAGCTGCTGTCTGAGCTTTCACAGCCTTTCTACACCTCCCTTTCTTCATGTGTTCAATACTTTTTTTCCTTAGTCAATTCATTTTATTACACAAAACTATCTAATTAGATTTGTTTTCTTTGCATATATGGATTTCTTTGGTTGTTACCAGCATCTGGTGAAAATTTCAAGTCAACAGCGCCTTTAGAAATATGTTTACTGAGAAAAATGGAGACGTGTTCAATACTTATTTTCCCCGATGCACCACCAATTATAAATGCGAGCACAAAACCAGTCCCATGTTGCCAGAAAAACCCAAATAAGTTAAAATTAGAGCTGCACAATATTTCGGTTCAGCATCAATATTGCAATATGTGCATCTGCAATAATAACATTGCAGAATCTGCAAGAGGAATACTGCAACAACAAAAAGAGCTTATTATAGATTGTAATAACTATTGTACGGAAAACACTCCAAAAACGGTTCTTTCACAATGGATGAAGAAGAGATGAGTCTGATGATCTTGGTTTTAAAAATTATAAAAGGCAAATTCGAGACTTTAAAAAGTTTGGTCCTCCTTCATATCATTTGTACACAGACAGATAAAATGGAATATTGAATTTAAATAATTTAATTAGTTTTTTTTATTCCCATTTTATTCTTTAAGTGTAGAAATCAATCAGGTGTATGCCGAAGCATGCTAATAGGACTTTTAATTTGCCAGTAACCTGGGTTAAGCGCTTCCGGTGTATTGAATGCCAATGCAAAATCCGGTGCGTTTAAGGTCTGTTTTCTTTAAAAAAATAAGCAATCTCCACTAGCTGAGTGATGTCCGATTTAAAGTGGGTCTCAGATTGTGCAAGAAGCACTGCATTAAATTACATTTCCCCCACCATATCTTTATAATATGAGCATTTATTTTACCCCAGTGTATCCAATGGAGCTTCTGCGTTAGCCTGCCGATTCTGACGGGCGCGTGCGAGTAAACAGCTTTTTGTCTCGTTTTACACTTGAGCAACTAAATGAATGCTAAAGTTTATTTAACTGAATGTATTTTAATGACATTACAACATTGATGCTGTATAAGGAACCGTATAAAATGGAAAAAAGTTCACAATAACAGGTCATCGCAAGTGTATCAGCATAGGAACAGCACTAGCTCGGCATATACCCCATTTATTTTACAACTTATTTTAACTTTTGTTGTTGAGGTGATAAATGTTAAATACTTCAAATATTCTGTTTACTGGTTTTTGCAACAAAATGAAAAGAAGATAAAAAAAAAACATACCATCACCCTTGATCCATTCTTTGGTCTGAAGATCACGAAAGACGCCTCGATGTTGAAGTGAATAAATCCCTGATCGTCAAAAATATTGCCATGCTGTCCCACGACTTTAATGTTGTCATACGCCACAGGAACACCATCCAGACTGCAAAACCAGAGAAAAAATGGAGATTTCTTTACTCAGAATGATTATTATGGGTTTAGTTTAGCTTAAAAAGTGAATAATTTCACATTATTCATAATAATAGATGTTAACTGAAGGTTTATAGCAAGAAAACGGACAAATTCTCTCTCCGTTGACAGTCAATTCACCCCGATTTTAAAAGCCTAAATTAAAGCTGCACAGCCAGGCCCGGCTCAAGCTTTAGGGTGGGTCAAGTGACATTCCAGGTGGGCCAAAAACAACTATATACAGTTGAAGTCAGAATTATTAGCCCCCCTTGTTTATTTCTCCCATTTCTGTTTAACTGAGAGCAGATTTTATTTAACACATTTCTAATCATAATAGTTTTAATAACTCATATCTAATAACTGATTTATTTGATCTTTGTCATGATGACAGTCAATAATATTTGACTAGATATTCTTCAAGACACTTCTATACAGCTTAAAGTGACATTTAAAGGCTTAACTAGAGTAATTAGATAACAAGGCAGAATCCTGAATCCCTTACACAAAGAGCACCGACACATTATTTAAGCTTCCCCTGTGAAAACTTTTTAATTTTAGATTTTTATGCACAGCCTAATTAGTATTAAAATTAACTTTAATAAGATGCGTTCGTGCTTCTGACCATTTCATTGTGCGTCATATTGTGCGTTTTCTTAACACCTTTGATGGGTTATTCCCACAAATTATGATGATAGCAGTCAAAATAGATCAATTGAGAATATAGTGGCAAACATTTTGGACCAATGGCACGTTCTGGACCTTTGTCAGTGGGGTGGGGGTGGGGTAGTTCTGTCGAACCACCCAAACGCCCCCTGGCTACGGGCCTGTCATAAGTCGTTAAAAATGAACTGATTTACCAATATAAACTCAAGTTTTACCTTTAATGAAAGAAAGAATGAGAAAGAAGTATATATAAATTATGACAGAGTTTAATTTGGGGGTGAACTATCCCTTTAAATATGCTGTCCATGTATATAAAAATCACTCTTATGACACCAGAACCGTGCATCCGGTCTTTGAGCCGCGCATGTAAACAAAGCGTTAACGTCATTAATAGAGATACTTTCTAGTAATGTGTTTATGCTGCACCTGTTAGAGTATTTGAGCAGCTCTGCGTTGAGTTGCTCCTGTATGCCGGTTTTCTTCTTCTTCAGGTGTACTGGCGGCAGGGAGATGTGTCTCCGGTGAGTGTCCAGAACCAGACACGAGTATCGGGCCTTCAGCAACTTCACAGCTTCCGCGAATGACGGAATGAGGCACGAAGTCACCGCGGGGCCGCCGGTGACACTCCCGCCGGAGACCTGCGACACTTCAGAAGGATTTGTGACGGGTGTCGGAGCTCCGTCCTCCTGAGTCCAGTTCGCCATGCTGTACACATGTGGAGGAGCACGTGGTGTGTTTGCTCGTGTGTTTGAACGCGGAGAGACGCGCGACTGCCAGCGGAGAGGAGGGGAAGTACATGCACTGCATAAATATAATAATAAATCTTTTTTTAGTTGCTGTGACGCATTGCTGCCCCTTACACATTTTGTTCCACTCTATTATATCGTAATAAAGATATCTAAATAAATAAAGCTAAAATTTGGCATTGATTACATGCAACTTAATTTATTATAATTTTATAGGCAAACATAATGACATTTTTTTTTTTTGGAGCTTTATTTTTTCATGAAATTGTCTGTTATTGTTGTACAAATTCCAT
This sequence comes from Danio rerio, assembly GCF_052040795.2. NCBI lineage: Eukaryota > Metazoa > Chordata > Actinopteri > Cypriniformes > Danionidae > Danio > Danio rerio. The sequence goes on from NC_141039.2 coordinate 2,689,747, forward strand.
TATATACATTTTAGTCATGCTATTTATTTTTTAATCCTATTTAGTTATATTTTAAAATTATAATATGAAGCAATTAATAACTATTGTTATTGAAATAGGTGAATAACAGGCATGCATGTATGTAGGTCGAATGAATGAAGGAATGCATAATAAGTTAAAAAAATAAGCTTGAATGATATGCAACTTGATGCAATATAATTTTAATGGCACAATACTGACATAATATTTATCATAAGTCAAACTATTTACAATGTAAAATTACAATGTAAAGTATTTAATAACTTATGTTTTGTTTTTTGTTTGTTTTTTATATTGTAAATATATATATATATATATATATATATATATATATATATATATATATATATATATATATATATATATATATATATATATATATATATATAAATAACCAAATGTATGCTGTGTGAGGTGTTGATCAGTCATTTAGACACAAAATACATTTGACATCTTTATTTAATTTTCATATGAAGCCTCTATATAAAAATACTGTAAATCAATAAATATCTTTACAGGCATTTTACAGTGTGCATCTTATACGATCAGGATAAAAGCATTCAGTTTACCATACAATATCAGGATTACAATTTCAGATTGAACATTCCCTTTAGGTAGATACAGGGAGAGAGAGAGAGAGAGAGAGAGAGAGAGAGAGAGAGAAATGGAAAGGTTGAACAAAGCTTTGTTTCTACATCGTGTCCAGAATCTCTTCATTTCAAACAGAATTTAAAAACAACATTTTCTATTCTAAAATTCAACTAAAAAGAAATAATTCAAGATTATTCAGTAATTTCTAATATTTTATCCTTCCTTTTACCAAACATATAACATTGACTCTGCATCAAATGAACCAATTCTCTTCCAAAGTGCAGTTTTTGCCGTACCAATCAAATAATTCAATAAACACCCTTTATATCTATCCACCACTTTGTATCTGATCCCACCAACACTGTAAAAATGCAGGGTTCCACACAATTCATTCCTGTTGTCCCAACACAAATCTATTGAGTTTAACTTCATCGTTTTTTTCAGTTGAGGTGTCTTAAGATCTGTGTTGTTTCTACTCATTTTAACTCTTGTGTTCTGTTCAAATTGACTCCCCTTTCATTATGTTGGGGGCTGTTTTTGTCCCATTGATCTCCATTATAATGCAAAGGCATGGCAGCTTATAATTATGCATTCCTGATTGTTGGTGGTTTTCCCTGTTGGGAAGAGTTAAAATGTGTCATTTTTACTGTTGATCATCCGTTTGAAGCATTAACCCTTTAGATAGGCCTGCATAAACAAGTGTCTGGATTTTATATGGAGTTCTGTGGAGTAAAACAGCAGATTATAGTGTGTGTGTGTGCAGAAATTACTGTTTACTGTGTTCTGAGAGCTGAGCTGATTATTTAGATTTTCTTAGACATGTCAAGATGAGTGCACAAAGGTCTCTCTTATTCACACACACACCATCTAACAAAAGTATTGTCGCCTCTCCAAGTTTTAGGAACTGCTAATAACAAGGTAACATTTAAATACATTTGCTTTAAATCACTAAATTTTAAGCCGGCCAATCATGTCTTTATACTTTTCAGTTTAGGTGCGTTCGACATGAAGCTCAGCTGCAGCCGGTGATCAACGAGATTAGCCGAGCGCAGGCGGGGGCGGAGTTGAAAACGAAGCCGTCAAGACGGACAGCTGGACACTTCGGGACTCAAAGTTGCTGCAGTCATGATGACCGATCACATAACGTCATCATCATTTTTTTTGTTATTTTTATTTATAACAACAAAACATTTACAAATAAAACAGAATACAGCCTCTACAAACTGTAGTTCCTTTTTAAACAATAAGGGAGAATTATGAATAAAATATATAACAAATGCATGAGAGAAATAAGAGGAAATGAGAGGTTAATATAAACATAAAAACAAACAGGTATATTAAATACAAAGCAATAAGCATAAATTCTAGGAGTTAAACATCAATCTTTAGGCTAATACTTCTTGTTTGAATCTGCTAAAAAGGGTTTACATATGTGTACATTTATAGATATAAAATTTCCCATGTAAAAAGCCAAACAAGGTGTTTTGATTAGGTCTTAATAAATGAGATTATTTTGGATAATGAAAGCATTTTCAAAAAAGCATTTTAATCCAAAAAGAAGGTGTTGAAAAGAACAAAAGGTAAAATAAGTGAGCGATATAGAAGTTTCCCAGAAAGAGCAGGTAGCCTTTAAACTGCTAGACAGAAAATAAAATATATATTTATATTATAATCATAAAACCATTTTATAACCATTTAATAAAATAGTTATTTAATTTAATTTGTTAAGAGAGCTTTAGGGTGGCAGGATCAATGATGAAGATTATTTTATTTCAATTCTGTAAGACTTATTTGAGTTCATATTTAGGTTATTCACTAAAATATACACTAAAATATATCATTTAAATCGTTCACGGAGATGAATGCAGTAAATAGTCTGTATAAAAAAGTTAAAAATAAACCTGTGCAAACAAGCTAACCTTTATAACCAGATTATTTAACAAAAGATGATTACTGCAGTAAAATATTGGTAGTCTTTTAATAAGCAAGATGTGTGAAAGATAGAGAGGGTGTGAAAAGTGAATTGTTTGTTTTGAAACTTTTGAATCGGAATTTGTCCAATTATAAACCCGAAATACACGTGTTTGTTGTCATGTGGTGAACTCGGCCAATCGTGTAATATCGGTGTCGTCATCAGAGCTCCTGCAGTCGCTCTTTAGAAGCTGCACGGTCTGAGTCTGCCGTCTGATCTCGGAGCGCTGTCGCGGTACTTTGATGCCACATGTGACAGTCCAGCCTGATCTCATGAGAAAACGTAAGTATATTACGTTTTGCCAGTTTAGTGGCTAATTCGTACGAATTCGTACGAGTTCAGTCGTACGAAATGGTACGATTTTAAAAAGGAGGCGTGGCACCTGACCCCAACCCTAACCCCAACCGTCGTTGGGGGATAAGCAAATCATACTAAATTGTACGAATTAGATCGTACGAATTCATACGAATTAGCCACTAAATGAAAAAGTTACGAATTGCCGTGAGATTCCACAGTCACGTGGCGTCATCGCAGCATCAATCCGGACAAGATTTCTAACCAGCATGCACTGATTTAGATTTCGATCGATCTGCGCAGCGCTGCATGAAGTCGAACGCACCTTTTGTTTTCACAATGACCAAGATGTCACATGATGCATGGGGTCAAAAGGTCTGTGGTTGCTGGAGGTGTCCCAGATGGCTCATGAATGAAAAAAGGTGAGAGGAAAAGGAAAACAGAGGTTTACACTAGTGCTTTTTAGTTTTAAAACGACGTTTTAGAATGAAAACGATCCGCGTACACACTAGCGTTTCTGAACTGCTCTCCGTCCACACCAAAACGCTGAAAGCGCACATCACGTGACTACGCACACACTCTCGGGCAAGCGCTGCAGCCCAGATGAGAGCTCTGCATGAATAGCATGATTATATGCTGTCATTGGCTTCACAATCAAAAATGGAAGTCAATAGGGCACAAACAGCCCCAACATAACAAAAGGGTAGTCAACACAGTGTATTGCTCAATTCTGTTTTAATTTTCGAAGCATTTTCCCCAAAATATGTGACGAAATAAGATTTGTCAGCAAAAATCACCCTATTTGCTGAAACACAGAGAAAGTTGTGGCCAAATTAAGACTCAAAATCACCTCAGCAAGCGTCTCTAGCAGCACAGGGTTAAAGAAGTAGATTCAACCAGCAGCAGAAGTCATTTTGTGAGTGAATAAAAACCTAATAAGAAGAGAGTCGGAGAGAGAAGAGAGAGAGAAGAGATTTTTGCATGCTTGTTTTCGGACTCGGATGTCAGATTTCCGAGCGCTGGTTGTCAAGGTCTTCAGTTCTGACCTTCACTGAGGTCGTCAGGTAAATGGACACTGACTGGAGAATGTCATCTGTCAGCTGGACTCAGCCAATCATAGTGAAGCGCTGTCAGTCAGCCTTAGCCAATCAGAGAGAAGCGCTGTCAGTCAGACAGAGCCAATCAGAGTGAAGCGCTGTCAGCTGCACTCAGCCAATCAGGTGTGAGGAGTGTGCGGTGTGGAGCGAGTGGGTGGAGATCTGTCACGGAGAGGCGCTGCGTCCACTGTAGGAGATTTGAGAGATGCCGTTGCTGGTGTTGTCCAAGACCTCCTGCAAAACAGACAACCACACGGCAGAGTTTGAGGTGCAAACACACACACATACATGCACACGCATACTTAAACCGACAGGAGAGAGAAGCTGACATTTATGGAGAATGTAAGATTGGACATTTTCCAAACTCTGTGTGCCTGTAGAGTAAACAGTGCAGGACAATATATACTTGCACTGTTTGTTTGTTTGTTTGTTTATATTTTATTTAATGTATTTAAATTGGGCGACACAGTGGCTCAGTGGGTAGCGCTGTCACCTCACAGCAAGAAGGTCACTTGTTCAAGCCCTGGCTGGGTCAGTTGGCATTTCTGTGTGGAGTTTGCATGTTCTCTCCGTGTTGGCGTGGGTTTTGTCCGGGGTCCGGTTTCCCCCACAGTCCAAACACATGTGCTATAGGTCAGTTGAAGAGTGTATGGGTGTTTCCCAGTACTTGAGCTGGAAGGGCATCCGCTGCGGAAACATATTCTCCAATAGCTTGCGATTCATTCTGCTGTGGAGACCACTCATAAATAAGGGACTAAGCTGAAGGAAAATTAATTCATTCATTCATTCATTCTTTTCGGCTTAGTCCCTTTATTAATCTGCGGTTGCCACAGTGGAATGAACTGCCAACTTATCCAGCATATGTTTTACGCAGCGGATGCCCTTCCAGCTGCAACCCAACTCTGGGAAACACCCACACACACTTATTCACACTCAATTCCCTTATAGCGCATGTGTTTGGACTGTGGGGTAAACCGGAGACCAACGCAAACGCAGGGAGAACATGCAAACTCCACACAGAAATGCTAACTGACCCAGCCAAGGCTCGAACCAGCAACCTTCTTGCTGTGAGGCCACAGTGCTAACCACTGAGGCACCATACTGCCACAAGACTTTCAGTAAATGTTAATTAATGTTTTTTTTTTAGAGTGGACAAACCTGTTAAGATTTGTTGAAATAAAACCTTGTAAACGTGTGTGAGAGAATAGTAGGGTTTAGTTAGCCTTTAACTTGGCGACACTCTCCAAATGTGACATGATTATAACATCAATAATGCACAAAGGAACTGAAGACAGTAAAAACTAGACACAAAGACTCTTAAAAATGTGGTAAAAACCAACGTACTAGTCAAAATTTACATTTTTAATCTGTAGTGAAAAAAAACAGATACCAAAACATCCAATCTGATGACTGTAATGACACATTCACTGTATTTTGTGATTCATGTTTTAATTTTTTCCTGTTTATTTATGTTTTGAAATGCATTATGGAACCTTGATCTTTCTTCCAACAACTTTTAATCTTGAAATGTAAAAAAAAAGGTGAGTTTTATGAACATTAATGATTTTAAAGTGCTATATTGTCTGGGTTGGTGTTGTAAATAACTCTTTCTTTTTTTACATTTTCTGTTATTTTACAGACTAACTTCTATATTTCTTATACATTATGTTATTTCAAAGACTAAAATGTTAATAAAAGTCACTTTTTTAAACTGTAGAGTTGAATTTTCAACATCAGAAGTCAACAGAGCACAGATCAACATCCCATAATGCAATTCACAACCACAGATAAATAATAAAACACACAAATTACATAAACCGTTCGTTAAAAGATATATTTTTTTACAGTATATAGCAACTCTACAATAACAAAATGCCATACAGTATATGACATATGCTTAAAAATATCACAATCATTACATTATAATGAATGTAAATGAATCAATTCATTCAACCCAGGCTCATTCTGAAAACCTACCTCTATTTACATTTCTGGATACGTCACATTATTATTATTTTTTTTGCAGTTTTTGTTTTCGCGAATTAGCTAGAGACCGCTGTGTACAAATTTTAGATCTCCAATTTCTCTTGCGGGGGCCTTTTTTTTCCTGCTGTTCTCAGAGACCCTTGTCGACTGACTGACTGACTGACTGACTGACTGACTGACTGACTGACTGACTGACCGACGGATTGACCAATAACCCCACTCATCCAATTCCCTAAACCCAACCGATAGTGTTTTCAAAAGCACCGATTGACCAGCGCCCACTACCTTCCCTAAAACAAACCCACAGTGTTTTGAAAAACAAGAAAAAGAAAAGCCCACATCTGATTTTTACCTTGTTTTCAGATTTTATCACATTCTCACCCTGTTATTTACTTATTTATTAGATTTTTTTTGGCATCTGTTTTTGTTTTACCTGATTTCTGGAACTATTCTTCGCCAGACTCAAACCTCGTCGCTGTGATCAACTCCTCTGTGTCTCAAGTCTGCCGACATACATGGTGGGATACTGGATGAACTGGTAACAGCGGGAAAGCCGTCCACATGGAGGAAAGCGGACAGCTGGTAAGCGCGAAAATAACGGCGTCATATCGCCCCATAGCGTTTGTTTTAAAGTCAAAATTTAGCCATACGTACTTCTGGCCAACAATTGGCGATCTCCAGAAATGTACACAGGGGTATGTTTTCAGAATGAGCCTGTGTTGAATTCATTATTTAGAATAAAATGCATCAAATAGGTCACACTAAATCCACAAACATACAGTTGAAGTCAGAATTATGAGCTCTTCTGATTTATTAGCCTTCCTCTTTATTTCCCCCAATTTTTCTTTAATGGAATATTGACCTTAAAATAGTTATAAAACAAATAAAATCTGCTTTCATTCTAGCCGAAAAAACAAAAACAAATAAACTTTCACCAGAAGAAAAAATATTATAGGAAATACTGTGAAAAACTCCTGAATCTGTTAAACATAGTTTGGGAAATATCTGAAAAAAGGGCGAATAATTTTGACCCTAGCTGTATATTAATACAAATAAAAGGTTGAATGCTGAGAAGCTGAAGTGTGTGAGAGACACCGACAGACACACACATGCAGACTGAACAAACATACCGGCTCCAGGCGTACCTTCTCGGCCATTTCATGCGAGTGATGCAGCGAATGCTCTCTCTCCAGAAACATGCGCTGCTGTTCGCTGCTGGCCAGTCTGCAGGTCAGCCATGTGGACAGAGTGCAGCTGCTGATGCCCAAACACGCCAGAGACATGACGGCCAGATGGAGAGAGCGCATGGTGTCGGGACGCTTGACCAGCGCTCGCACAAACTGGAAGTTCAGGATCCCACAGATCAACCCACAAATGCAGCAGGACGAAAACAATATCATCTGAGAGACAAAACAAACAAATATTATAACAATAAGGACGCATTAGTTAATATTAGCTACTAACATGAACAAACAATGAACAATACAGTATTTGTTCATGTTAGTTAATGTTAGTGTAGCTATAATTAACTTTTACAAGCTATTTAGACAGAACTGTGTGCAGTATAGTGCGTCCGCAGTCATATCGGAGTAATAGAAACACAGTAAATCTCCTTTATAGAATTTCCTGACGTTAAATTAGTGTCTAAATCCCATTGATTTCGAGGCCCACCAAAACGTGACGTAGGAGTGAGGTGTTTTCCAACCACTCCAAATTGATTGACAGCCAAATATTAACATGTCCCCGTAGTTATACGTATAAACATGTTCACAGGACAAGATTTGCGAAGAAACTGGGATTAAAAGATCTGTTCCGACTCTCTGTGATCAGCTGCAACTCCAGAATGAGTATTTATTCATTCATTCCTTTTCCCTCAGCTTAGGTCCTTTATTCATCAGGGGTCGCCACAGCGGAATGAACGTATCCGTCAACTACTTATCTAGCAAATGTTTTACACAGCGGATGGGAAACACCCATACACATTCATTCACTATGGTCAATTTAGTTTTGCAAACTCCACACAGAAATGCCAACTGATCCAGGCCACAGTGCTAACCACAGTAACATATGCTGCATGTTTTCACAATACCAATGCACACCATGGGCTTAAAACATTATTTGCATAATAGGCCCCCTTTGAATATAAAGTGTAGTTATACTATATATTAGAATGATTACCTTTATAAATAATAATTAAAACCACTTCAACTGTTTAAATTTTCTCCGAATATTAAAACTTCACTATAGTAGATTTTGGAAAACGACAGCGCCAATGTTTCAGAGTGTTTCTATGCAGATTCCGACTGATTTCCCTGCTCATAAAGGTCAAAGTATTTTAACGGGAAAGCGTCCGGCACAGCGGAAATACTGTATACGGAGGATGAAGACGAAACCCTTGTGTGCCGGAGAATGGATTGTGCTGCTCTGTGAGTTTGTAATCGGTCAGACCACCGTCCAGACAGTGAGTTTATCTGCCAGCGGAGAAAAACTGCCACCTCAACACTTCAGGACAGATCTGACCTCAAATTACACAAGAACATCTGACTGTCCAGCACAGCAGCACATTAACACATTATCCTGGATGAACAAGCACAGGCAGTGTGCCGCAACTGCTGCCGTATGCTCATCTACTATCCCCTGCTTATGCCATTTCATAATAAATACGAAATTAAATAATGTTTTTTTTTTTTTTTTAAATGTCACTTACACTAAATTGAATGCAAACTGCATTATGAGCATGTGACTGCCAATGCTTTTTTTACTGTGCTGTTAACGGTATTTACAGTTTTTACTGTATTTCCTTACTGTATTTACTACATTGTTACAGTAATATCAACCGTAATATCAACCATATTTTACTGTAGGACAGTTATGCGTTATGTTACTGTATTTTAACCAGTTAAACTGTTATTTGGGGATTTCCGCCTGGATTTTGCCTACACTTTAAAAAAAAAAACAAATTTTACAGAAAATATCCCTACATTTTTTACAGTAATTTTTTGTCATTTAAAATTATATGTAGAACTTAGTAAAATGACAAATAATCTCTCTAAATTCACAGTTTGGCTTTCATTTTAGGTACTTTATCATTAAAGACAAATTACTGACATTTTTGTTTTTTATATAGGGAAATTACAGTTTTATTTATACAGTATTTTTTTGTTATTTTAAATTATATTCAAAAATCCATAAAAATGACAAACAATATCTGTAATTTTACAGATTGACTGTAATTTTATGTACTATATAAATAATGACAAATTACAGCAATTTGTCTGTTTTATACAATAAAATGGCCGTATTATTTACACAGGGATTTTTCCTGTTTTTTTTTAGGTACATTTAAAATTTACCAATCATCCGGTCAGTCGGACAGCGGCCTCCGGCGGGTTCACATGAGAGAGGCGTCCAAGGTGCGAAAAAGCGCACAACAGCGGCCTCTCGTTAATTCGCGAAAACAAAAACTGCAGCCGTACGTACCCGCCGGGACGTATTCCGCGGTCTCCAGAAACGTAGCAATAATATTAGTAATATTGCATTATTATTAATAATAATGCATACTGTGTATACAATGAATGTGCATAAAATGTATTCAGTAGCACAAACAGTATGTAATAACACATATTGCACGCACAAAATGTTACTATACAGTAAGTAACACACAGGGGCGCCCTTAATGTTAACTGTAGTGGCCCCAAAACTGAAATACCGATTGCAACAGAGAAATACTGGGAAATCTCTGTAGACTGATGGCATTTCATGCCGTTCCGCCTTATAATCTTAAAATGTGAGCAAAAACACCTGTTTTGTCATCACTTTAGACATTATGCTAGAGAATCATTCAAACACTAGCTTTAAAGTGACGTTGGTGAAAGAGCTTCAGTTTCTGCTGTTCTGACGTCAGCTGCAGATGTAAATGAATCGCGGAAGAAAGTAGTTCCTCATAGAAAAGAGTTTTTAGACTCTCCGTGTTTGATTTTTTTTTATTATATTCACAAATATGCCGTTGAACTGTTGTATAAATGCAATATCACACTTGTAGGAGTGCGATATGGGTGTATATCATCACTGGTGGGACAATACAGCACTCAGCCTGTGGCCTCAAGCCCATGCACGCCTCCCACCAGTGCTGATTACAGCCCTATCGCACTGCTACTCATGTTTTATTGCTCATATACATGTAGTATGTATTCAAAATAAGCCTGTGTTGCCCTTATGCCATCCCAACACAATTCGATTAAGTTACCCTAACTGTTTTTTACAAATTAAAGTGGATTGAACATAAAACAATTAAGTTGTCCCTTCACAAAAAAAAAACACAAGAATTGTGTTGGTTCAACTCATATTAAATAAGTAGCTTAAAGAAGCAGTATAAGTCATTTTTTCACTTCCGTTAAAAATGCATATGTACAAATATCACGGTAATATACACCGTAAAACCAAATACTATGCAAAAGCACTACTATTATGCTAGTATTTCATTCATAACGCAGCTCGTATCACATTGCACACGGGAGAGAAACATGCTCTTTCTGCACTTTCTGTAGGCTGTTTAAGCATCTGAACCTTGCTCTCCGCAGGGGCTAAAAGTCAATATGACTCTACAGACCAAATGCCTAAGTGTTCTTGAGTAGCTCCTGACGATACTGTCAGGAATCCGCAGCCATTACACAGACGCTTTTTCCTTTTAGCCGCACAATAACATTACAGCAGAGCACGAAACAAAATCAATCAGCAGGAAAGGCTCAGAGATAAAAAGGCAAACGGTGGAAGCGTGTTTGAGGACAAAGATAAAAGCCCGAACACATGGAATCAAAGGGAAAAACAAGCAATGATGTGAAAAGAGCCGGACAGGAGAGATCTCTCAGACTAAAGTTCCACTTCAGTATCGATTTGCGAATTACACTCTCCACCGGGGCGACTAATTCAATCTGCAGTGAAGTGTCCTGGGATATTCAGACGCTCTCATTCATGGCCATGTGCATCTATATGCTGTACTCACACCCCAAACAAACTAGTACTGTCCTACATTAGATTTTTAAGCCCTTGTGTTGTCCTACCTTGATCCGCCTTCACTAAACCTTTAATATAAAGCAGATACAGTTAAAGTCAGAATTATATGCCCTCCTGTGCATTTTTTCCTTAATTTCAACACATTTCGAAACATATTAGTTTTAATAACTCATCTCTAATAACTGATTTCTTTCATCTTTGCCATGATGACAGCACATGATATTTGACTAGATATTCTTCAAGAGACTAGTATTCAGCTTAAAGTGACACTTAAAGGCTTAACTAGGTTAATCAGGGTAAAGTTAGGGTAATTAAGTTATTGTATAATGATGGCTTGTTCAGGAGACAATCCAAAACTAACATTGCTTAAGGGGGCTAATAATATTGACCTTAAAATGGCTTTTAAAAAATCAAGAACTGCTTTTATTCTAGCCGAAATAAAACAAATAAGACTTTTTCCAGAAGAAAAAATATTATGGGACATACTGTGAAAAATTCCTTGCACTGTTAAACATCATTAGCAAAAACATTTGAAAAAGGAAATAAAAATCCAACCATCACATGAGGGCAAATAATTTTGACTGTACATCCAATTTCAATCCTCAAATCTATTTTGCATGAAGAAAGAAGCTCATCTTCATCACAAACTCTCAGTGAATGTTTAGTTTTTCCCTCGTCGGTGTGGAGTTTTTCATCAATGTTTAAACAGTTGGAAACACTAGGTTCTCACTACAGTAAAGGGTGTATTTTCTGATGCTAAAAGTACTTGTATATGCAAAAAAGAGAGCATTCATAAAGTTTACGCAGCAGATTTTATTGAGAGTGTGTTGGAGTGTGCATGTGTGTGTGTGTGCTACACTGAAATAAATGATTTCTTCAAAGTTGTTGCAAACTATTTCTATGGGTTGAATTTAAACAAACAAATTAAATTGAGTAATTGTCAACTTATTTTTGTTTGTTTACATTCAGACCAAATAATTTGTTTACATCCACTTAACTTAAAACAATGTAATAAATCCAATTTTTTTGTGGTGTATATAATAATAATAATAATAATAATAATAATAATAATAAACTCCTTACATTTAGGGCTGCATGATTCTGGAAAAAATGTGAATCACGATTTTTTTTGTGCTTAAAATCAAGATCTTGTAACGATTTTGTAAATATAAAATAAAGATTATGAGTAGGCTATTATTATTGTTAATTCTCAAACATAAAAACAACACTAATAATACTAGGCCTATGTGTAGGTCTACTGTTGATTAAAATGCTAAATTTTAATTAATTTTAAGGACTTTCAATATGTCCTGTTTGCTAATTCACAGTAAAATGATGACATCAAAATACAACTATTCATAATATTGAAGTTGAATTAATATGTTTAAGACATGCGCTTGTCATTTGTCATTGACAACAATATTAGACTATTTGTTTTCACTGGTAAAATTTGAATTTTGTCCTTATCAGATTTCTTCTTGCATTATATTCAACATTATATACAGGCTACACTCTAAAAAAATGAATTTTACAGAAAATATCCCTAAATTTTTACAGTAATTTTTTTTTTTCAAATCATATTCAAAACTTAGTAAAATGACAAATAATCTCTCTAAATTAATAGTTTGGCTTTCATTTTAGGTACTTTATCATTAAAGACAAATTACTGACATTTTTGTTTTTTATACAGGGAAATTACAGTTTTATTTATACAGTATTTTTTTCTGTTATTTTAAAATTATATATTTAGAAGTCCGTAAAAATTACAAACAATATCCGAAATTGACTATATAATTAATGACAAGTTACAGCAATTTTCCTGTTTTACACAATAAAATTGCCATATTATTTGCACATTGTTTTTTCCTGTTTTTTTAAGTACAAATAAAATTATGAAAAATTTAAGTAATAAATTGTAATTACTTGCTCTGTAAAAAAAAAAAAAATCGTAAAAAAAGGTCAAATGACTTGCAGCTACGGCTGCCAAACAAAAACCATAAAATTACGGTAAAATTTCTTTGTTGAAAAAAAGTGCAAAAAAATAATAAATCCACAGATATTTTCATTGGAATGTTTACAGAAAAACAGTTACTGTTACGTTTGAGAAGTGTAAGTGCTCTGAATTGGGCTCAGACATGGTTCACTTGGCCCGGTTGGAAGAGGTGTGTCTGAGCGCGGTTCACTTGGGCTTGAAACTGCTTAAGACGAGACATGACTTTAAGAGACTGTTTCATATGTGTTTATTAATCATTCATACTGTTTAATGAGGCGACGCAGTGGCGCAGTGGGTAGCACGTTCACCTCACAGCAAGAAGGTCGCTGGTTCGAACCTTGGCTCAGTTGGCGTTTTTGTGTGGAGTTTGCATGTTCTCCCTGCGTTCGTGTGGGTTTCCCCTGGGTGCTCCGGTTTCCCCCACAGTCCAAAGACATGCGGTACAGGTGAATTGGGTAGGTTAAATTGTCCGTAGTGTATGAGTGTGTGTGTGTGGATGTTTATCAGAGATGGGTTGCAGCTGGAAGGGCATCCGCTGCGTAAAAACTTGCTGGGTAAGTTGAAGGTTCATTCCGCTGTGGCGACCCCGGATTAATAAAGGGACTAAGCCGACAAGAAAATTAATGAATGAATGACTGTTTAATGTACACAAAGTGTCATATTTTATTAAAGACGCAAACCCCTCACTGCACCTCCAGCAAACCTCTTAATTCCTGCAGCACGTGGGCTTTATGATCGTTTATGAGCGTCAAAAGTGGCTGATTTGTTCTCCGAAATATTTGACTCTGTCACTGCATATCAAACGACTAAAACAATATAACTAAAGAAATCTCCACCGTGCTGAGCGAGAGCGCTTCTTAAACTGAACAGCGCATCATCGATGACATAAGCGTGCTCAGGCCCGAATGCAATGTAAGTGCGGGCAGTCGGGTGAGGCAGGAGGGGGGACAAGTGTGCTTTGGCCCGTTTCAAGGCAACTGTACATAGTGTGTTTACGGCCTGATCAGGGGTCGCCTAAACCGCAAGTTATCCTAGCATATGTTTCACGCAGCGGATGCCCTTCCAGCTGCAACCCACTAGTGGGAAACACCCATACAATCTCACATTCACACACATACACTACAGCCAATTTAGTTAATCAATTCCCCAATAGCGCATGTGTTTGGACTGTGAGGGAAACCAGAGTACCTGGAAGAAACCCACGCCAACACGGGGAGAACATGCAAACTCCACACAGAAATGGAACGCTTGATTTCAGTGATGCAATATAAAATAAAGCTATTTATTTAACCATTTTATTTAAAATCTCGTGGAATTTGACAGATTTTGGACAAAATTATGTTTAAAAAAAATCAAAACAGAACAATAAAAATCACGCGTAATTCCTACACACTTAGCTATCTCTCTCTACATTAGTTTGGCTCAGTTATCTAGCTCTAAAGTGAAATTTCGGAAATGCCAAAGCTTTGAAAAAGATGCATAAAAATTACTAGCACACACAGAAGATATTTGAGAACAAAAAACCCCATCAAAATCTGTTTATGCATTATTATTATAATATCTGAAGGATGTCTTTAGTTGAGCACCCGGAGGAAACCCACGCCAACACAGGGAGAACATGCAAACTCCACACAGAAATGCCAACTGACCCAGCCGGGACCTGTGACCTTGCTGTGAGGCTACAGAGCTTACCACTGAGCCCCCCATGACCAACTGTGTAGTGGATTATTTACTGAACAATACAGCAGAATATGCACGTGCACAGTACGATAGTGAAGTGCGTACTCACAATAAGTCCTGTCCTCTTCCGTGCACACAGCATCCCACACAGCCCACAGAGAAGAAACTAAGAGAAAAGCAACACGGCATGTGTGATTACATTTTTAGAGATTCACCAAATGACAGACTATAAAACAGAAACGTGTGATACAATTCAGATACAGCAGATTAGACCTTAAGTGATCAGAATAAGCCATGAACACACACAAATGAAGCTGTTAAGAAATTGCTGGGTTATATTAAGTCAATGTGGGGTCAAAGACGGACATGAATAACCCAATGAAGGATTTGTATTTTACATTAATTTTAAATGACATGGCGGCACGGTGGCTCAGTGGTTAGCGCTGTCGCCTCACAGCAAGAAGATCACTGGTTTGAGTCCCGGCTGGGTCAGTTGGCATTTCTGTGTGGAGTTTGCATGTTCTCTCAGTGTTGGCGTGGGTTTCCTCCACAGTCCAAACACATGCGCTATAGGTGAATTGAATAAACTAAATTGTCCGTAGTGTGTGAGAGCGAATGTGAGAGTGTGTGGGTGCTTTCCAGTATTGGGTTGCAGTTAAAAGGGCATCCAATGTGTGAAACATATGCTGAAATAGTTGCCGGTTCATTCTACAGTGAATTCATCTAAATTATGTTTTTTAATCCAATTATTTTTACTCATTCGACCCAGTGTTGTGTCAATGCAACCCCTCATTTTTTAATGTATGAACTGATGCTGAAGATTACACATACATCCTGAAAAAACAAATTACAGCTTCATAAATACCACAGAAAACACAATTTTTAAAGTTTGCACAAAAAAATAAACAATGCGTATTCATTGAGGGGGGGGCATATCTGATTAATTAATTAATTAATTAATTAATTAATTAATTAATTAATTAATTAATTGTGTATTTTATGTAAACACACATCATTAACTGTCTCATTCAAGTAGATCAGATTTACTTTACTAAATTACTGAACTATATAATCACATTACTCACGATATGTATTTTATTATTTTAAAAATAAATTAATTTTTCTTTAAAAAATCATGTTTTCTTTCTACTTTTTTCAATATCTTTTAGTTGCTGCTTCTCTGTTATGATTTGTGTAATACACTGCAAAAAATTCGTTTCTTACTTAGATTTATCGTAGTTTTGAGTCCAAATATTTAAAAATTCTTAAATTAAGAAGCATTTTCTAGACAAGCAAAACATATTGTCTTGTTTGAAGAACTAATGTGTCAAAATTAAGTGAATTTTCATTAAAACAAGCAAAATAATCTTGTTTTTGCTTTCGGCATAAGATTATTTTGCTTGTTTTAAGAAAAAACTCACTTTATTTTGCCATATTATTTCTGAAAACAAGACAATATGTTTTGCTTGTCTAGAAAATGCTTCTTTATTTAAGAATTTTTAGATATTTGGACTCAAAGCAACAAAAAATCTAAATAAGAAAAGCATTTTTTGCAGTGTATACTAGCATCAATTTCAAAATTAATGTTAAAACACTGTACAATGGTAGTTTAATGGCGCATTTAAGTACTCTACTCACACACAAAAATCCCAATTCATGTTTAATAATACCAAGACAATAATAATGCACACACAAATTATATTATTAGTTATTTCAAACCAAAGTTGGGTTAAACTTGTTCCTGTGAATTTAAATGTAAAAAACAAACCCAGCAGCAGTTGGTTTTGTTCATATTTTACCCAAACACTTTTAGACAATACATCAATTAAACAGTTTTATTGCCCAAAACATTCAGTGCGCTGAGAGTTTCGATAAAGCGGCTGTTTGCATTATTTATTTGTGCTGAAGAAACTAAATAAAAGTGAGACGTACACACACTCCGCTCCATACCGGAGAAGCGTCGCCCTGCTGGGTCTTGTGCTGCGCTTTTGCTCGGCTGATGCCCACCGCGCCCAGCGCGATGCTGGACACCCCGAGCCCGATCTCCAGCACCGACAGCACCAGCAGACTCCAGATGATCTTCCGGCTGGAGCACATCTCTGCTCGGGCATCCTTCCTGACCGCTTCACTACTCCATGCCTTCACAGATCCCAAACCGAACACATTAAATCCAGAAGATGAATATAAGCTGAAGTGATTTCTCCAAAAGGGATCAGTGCGCGAAGATGATGCTCTCCATGATGCGTAAACGCCGCTGGTTTAACTTTGCTCTCCTGCTGCTGCTGCCGCTGCTCTCTCTGTTTTCCATGCTTCTGATCGCGCACCGCCCGATTTCCCTCAGTTTACAGTGGACAAGCCACGCCCACAAAACTTACCATACTGATTTCGTTAGCTCACATTGTAAGTACTGTGGTGAACAGTTCATCTGTGCTTAAGTTTGCCCTTGTAATCTAAAATTAAAATCTGAAAATCTACTTCATGTTTGTTTTCAGTTCTATTTGTCTGCATTGGGCGTGGCTAACATACCTAAACACGCCCTCCAGCTGTCAGTTTTGACAACAAACTTAAATGGTGAGCAGGAGGAGTCTATTAGGTTGTAAAAACCCTTTCCCCATCTTTCTGAATGAAATGCCTACTTTACCACATCCAATCAGCTCTCGGTAGAAAAAACAAGCCACGCCCACTGTTTTCTCATTTAATATTCTGTTTAGAACTGTGTCACAATACGGAAAAAAAAAACGGTCGCAACTTCTGGTTCATTCATTCATTCATTCATTTTCTTGCCTGCTTAGTCCCTTTATTCCGCCACAGCGGAATGAACCGCCAACTTATCCAGCAAGTTTTTACGCAGCGGATGCCCTTCCAGCCGCAACCCATCTCTGGGAAACATCCACACACACATTCACACACTCACTCATACACTACAGACAATTTAGCCTACTCAATTCACCTGCGTAAAAACTCGCTGGATAAGTCGGCGGTTCATTTCGCTGTGGTGACCCCAGATTAATAAAGGGACTAAGCTGACAAGAAAATGAATGAATGAATATAATATACACGCACAGACAATATAATGCTCATTCCAAAATATTTCCCTTTGCTATAAATGACTATAGTATTTTAAATGTGTAACACCTGGTTTTATTGGATTTTTTGTTTGAGCTGTTATATAGGCTACTATAGTGTGTTTCTGTTTGGTACAGCATTATTTACAGTAAATAACAGAACTGAACTATTCTGCCTCAAATGTTTCATTGACAGTTTTATTGATCATATATGTTTGACTTGGATTGAAGTTGCTTCGATTTAGAAAAGAAAATTATAAAAATAGCTTAGATGTAGCGAAGCTACTTTTGCCATGTAGCTTTTAGCTTAGCTTGCTACATTTCCCAGGGGGTAGCTTTTAGTGTAGTCAAGCTGCATTTTAAGTAGAGTAGCTAATAGCTTAGCTCACTACATTTTTCCATAGACATATACACTAGATATCGCATAGGGACCCTGAGCATGCGTCAATAGCGCCGCCACATTGGTACAGTGCTCCCAGGACAAATGTCATTCAACCGCACTAGTCAAGACAGTGTTATTACGTGAAGATGCGGGACTTTAGCGCTGTCTACGGGTGTAGTAACGAGCAAACAAAGAAAACAAAGCACAAAGGCAGAACATTTCATAGGTAATATTAAGTTTTTTTACGTTTTTGTATGTTCTGAACTTTTGTGCTAATAACATTATTGATGATAACAGTCACTTACTGCATTCACCATACGGCAAAGCAGCTCCAACTCGCACTAAACACTAAATACTAGCTAAATACTAAATACTAATACTAAATTAGCAAGTACTAAATACTAGCTAATGCTAGTTTTGTTGAATAAAATCAGCAAACAATGCAAAAGAAATATGACAACGAGATGCTGCGCTGCCAGAAACTTGTATTATTGTCGGCTAGTGAACGAGTTGTTCATAACGGAGATTCATTCCCAAACGAATCGCTCCCTCCGTCAGTATGAGAAGTGAAAGCAGGAGAGGAGGTGTGTTTCAGGACATGATTAGATCAAATTTAACAGGAGGGTAGATGGTACGTTTCTGTACACACAAACACAAGCTTTTTGTCAGGAATGCCCGTGCGGTCACTGATCCATCAATGTAGAAAAGTGATGTAAAATTAAGATTTTCGTAATTAAAAAAAAAAAATTGCACACTAACATCCAGGAAGACTCCCGATAATAGATATATGTGTATATCTCTGGCTTTGGATGATCACAGTCCTCCACTGTACCTTGGTCCCGCATTCATTTTAAAGGAGCGCTACCCTGTACCAAGATGGCGGCGCTATTGACGCATTCCGTTCAATAGACAACCATAGGCCAGGTGACATCTAATGTATATATCTATGACATTTTTCAAGTAGCTTGCCCAACACTGCAGATAAATGATGTGTTTTGCAGCAGGAATCCTCATGCGCGCACACACATCTACTCACGGTTATGCGCGATGGTGCGTAAAAGCGCTGATTGTGGCGCTTCTGTCTGTTTAGTGGACGAAACCAGCGAGTTGGACACCACATGTCAGCACAGCGAATTAACACATTCAATCATGTTTTATTGGAAAGCTTTTGAGTGGATTTGTGCACATAAAAGTCCTTTATTTAGAATAATAATAAAAAAGCATGCTGTATCCGGGCAATCTAGCATGCACTGTGATTATATTTATGGATATTCTCACTGAATCCAACACATCCCTGCTAAAAAATCCAGCTTAAACCAGCCTAGGCTGGTTGGCTGGTTTTAGCTGGTCGACCAGGCTGGTTTTAGAGGGGTTTTAGGCCACTTCCAGGCTGGTTTCCAGCCATTTCCAACCTGGTCTTAGCTGGTTAGGCTGGGAGATGACCAGCTAAAACCAGCTTGACCAGCCTAGCAGGCTGAGAGCCCAGCCAAAACCAGCTATGTCCAGCTTAAACCAGGCTGGTCAAGCTGGTTTTAGCTGGATTTAGCTGGTCATTTTCCAGCCTGACCAGCTAAGACTAGGCTGGAAATGGCTGGAAACCAGCCTGGAAGTGGCCAAAACCCCTCTAAAACCAGCCTGGCTGACCAGCTAAAACCAGCCAACCTGCCTAGGCTGGTTTAAGCTGGATTTTTCAGCAGGGATATCACCAACATGCAGTTATATAAAGCCTCAAAACATTTCTGTATGGAACCACCCAGAGATCTGCTTGTAATGGTGTTTTCGTTCATTGGATATGGATTCCTAAGCAGATTCAGGCACATCGTCTGAGCTGTCGAGCATTACAGTGCATTACCTGGAGCAATAGTGAACATTATACAGAACATTTCGTTATCTCGGATCACACTCACAATAAGTGTTTGTTTATTTGCATTATAATATCACTTACTCGTGGTTGGCTGCAAGAATACTACAGTCTTGGAATGAGATCATTTCATTTATCCAGCTAAACGGCTTCTCTAAATAATTCATATCCCGGTTTCACATAGAAGGGTTTAAAGGAATAGTAAACAAAACACCGAAACGCTGTCTAAAGCATACTGTGAGCAGCCGCAATGCTCACAAACACTGCAGTAGTGATGGTTGCAACACAGGCTCATTGTGGATATGTACCCCTGTCTACATTTCTGGAGAGCGTGAATTATGTTGCCAGAGGTATGTATGTTTAGCAGAGGCCAGCTCGAAAGTGCTGTGCAGGTAAACCTCACTCCTCTGTCCTCTAAAGGTGCTCTAGCAACAGACACTAGTGCCCATGGTCTTTAGCCTCCTTGTTAGAGCAACCGACTCCCATGCGGAAGGTCGTCAGTTCAATACCTGCTCGGAGCGGGTTTGGTGGCGTAGGACCGGCGAGGTTACATTGGTGCCTTGACCCGGATAGGAGTGAGGTTTAGGGAGGTGAGTGTAGTGGAGGCCAGCTAGAAAGTGTTGTGCAGGTAAACCTCACTCCTTTGACCTCTAAAGGTGCTCTAGCGACAGATGCTAGAGGTCATGGTGTTTAACTTTCTTGCTAGAACGACCGGCTCCCATACGGAAGGACACTGGTTCGATACCAGCTCGGAACAAGTTGTTGTGGTGTTCTGTTGTGGTTCTGACCACTTACCTTTGTCTGGACAGCTTTTCTGGTGTTACCAGTTTGCCCAGTAGCTTGCCATGTACGGCGATGGACTTGAGAAGCGGGGCTGAGTTGACCGCAACAATGGGTGAAAACGGAAAACGTGGGGAAATCACACTGCTGCGACGGCTTTTCTTTTTCTAGATTTCTTTTGAAAACACTAGTCAGTCAGTCAGACAGCAAGCTTACCTGGTCGGCTGAAGTGTATATCACGCCCTCTGGTGGAATTTTGCAAGAAGAGGACGCTCAAGAGAAGTTTGGGATCATCAAAACGCGAACACAGCGCCCTCTGTTGGATTTGCAAAAAAACAAAAACCGTAAGCAGACGTAGCTCCAGTTATGTATTTCGCTGTCCCCAGAAAAAATAGACGCGGGTACATGTCCGTAATGAGCCTGGCTTGGACTGTTTAAATGAAAACAAAAGTAAAAAATTTGAGAGGGGTCTGGCTGCAGACCTGGTGCAGTGCAATCTGGGCTGCATCCAATGCTTTTTAATGGACTCACCTAACCCCACCCCTAAACCTACCCGTCACAGTGACGTCAGTGACGTCATTGTGTCTGACATTGCATCGCTGAGTGATGCAGTCTCAGCTTGCACCATAATGGCTGCATCCAAATACTATTGAAAAATGTTACATTTTTGCCCTTCCACCTGCAACCCAGTACTGGGAAACACCCATACCCACACCACACACTCATACGCTACAGCCACTTTAGTTTACCCAATTTCCTATACCTCATGTCTTTAGTCTGTGGGGGGAAACCAGAGCACCCGGAGGAAACCCACGCCAACACGAGGAGAACATGCAAACTCAAACAGAAATGCCAACTGCCCCAGCTGGGACTCGAATCAGTGACCTTCCTCGAATCAGAGGCCACAGTGCTAACCACTGAGTCAGCCTGTCACCGCCCCCTCCTCCCTCTTCTCCTGCTATTTTAAGACCACCCGTCAAAAACAGGTCTCCAGACTGACAGTCGGCTCAGCTTCTTTTACATTAACACTGAAGCAGAGAGAGAGCGGGAAACACGCCACAGTGGATGAAGAGGGAAACTTCTGCATTGTGGATTGATGATTCAGCAGACGGAGGAGTCCTGTGAAGCCATCAGTCAGAGGTTACAGACAGATGAATCCCACAGCAGATTAGCAGACA
This sequence comes from Danio rerio, assembly GCF_052040795.2. NCBI lineage: Eukaryota > Metazoa > Chordata > Actinopteri > Cypriniformes > Danionidae > Danio > Danio rerio. Next base: position 2,711,657 of record NC_141039.2, read on the forward strand.
CGAGTTATGGGCTGCTGTGCGGGAATCAGACACAATAACAGTGCTCGATTACAGAAATCCTGACAGCATAATCAATGTTCTGTGAAACCCGAATGACGCATGTTTGATGGCTATACGCAAAGGGCATTATAAGTATATCCTCACAGCAAGAAGGTCACTGGTTCGAGTCCCGGATGGGACAGTTGGCGTTTCTGTGTGGAGTTTGCATGTTCTCCCCGTGTTGGCGTGGGTTTCCTCTGGGTGCTCCGGTTTCCCCTACAGTCCAAACACATGCGCTATAGGGGAGTTGGATGAAATAAATTGCCCACAGTGTATGAGTTATTGTGTATGGGTGTTTCCCTGTACAGGGTTGCAGCTCAAAGGGCATCCCCTGCATATAAACATGCTGGATAAGTTGGTGGTTCATTCCACTGTGGCAGCCTGAGATGAATAAAGGAATAAGTCGAAGGAAAATGATTGAACTACACAGAAATTGCAGCTGAGCAAGCCAGGACTCGAACCAGTGACCTTCTTGCTGCGCAAGACAAAGTGTTAACCACTGAGCCACGGTGTCACCTGTTCTTTCAGAAATATGAAAGTAAATTATAATGTTCTGTTACAGTTGTTGACAGATGCTTTCGGTTTTCTTATCAATAATATTGATTTCTGTCCTCCACAGACTACACTATAGCAAAGAGAAACTCTCAAAACTATCCGGACAAATTAGATAATAAATGTAGAAGGTGTTCACAGACCCCATGCAATCTCACATGTTCTGCTCGTGCCCCAAATTGTCTGAATTCTGGGTATTATTTTTCAAGGCAATCTCAGATATCTTGGACATGAATCTAAACCCAAACCCTCACATCGCTATTTTTGGAAAAAACCCCAGATGGTTTTCATGTCACAACATTCAAAGTAATGTCATCGCCTTTTCTTCCCTTGTCGCTCGCAAACGAATTCTTTTAATGTAGAAATCGCATCAACCACCCTCAATCAAAGCTTGGTTACATGACATCTTAAGTCTTTTGAAATTGGAGACGGTTAAGTTCTCTCTTAGAGGCTCGTCTCACAAGTTTTATACTCATTAGAGGCCACTACTAAATTATTTTGATGATTTAACACCTCTGGAAGTGATTATTTAAGAAATCATTTTGTGGTCGGAATTATTATTATTATTATTATTATTATTATTATTATTATTTTAGACTAGCATTTTTTTCTCCGGAACTGTCATGCCCTAAACTAGACACATTGGTTCAACTTCAGCACAACTAAAACCATAATAACCAAGAAGTAGGTAGCACATTATTGTTGATTTAACTAGCTAATGTATTTCTTTTATTGTATTTATTTATTTGAAATTATTCATATATTTATCTCAAATTGTACTATCATAATATATTTTTTTTAATATATCTCATTTTTATTTTTTTTATTACTCCGTCTTCTGTTATGTTTTACAAGAAAGTGGCTATGTGTATGTATGGATCTCACTGCTGCTTTTGATACAGTGGATCATGACATTCTCACTGATCGGCTTAGAGAACACGCTGGTATCCAGGGTCTGGGCTTAGATTGGTTTGTCTCATATCTGAAGGATAGAACTATATCAGTCAGTTTGGGCAACTCCTCTTCATCTGTCATGCAATTAATTTGTGGGGTACCGCAAGGCTCAATACTGGGTCCTGTTTTGTTCTCCCTTTACTTACTTCCGTTAGGAAAAATTTTTGAAAAGCATGGCATAAATTACCATCTATATGCTGATGACTCTCAAATTGACTTCCCTATAAAATCTAGGGATCAATCCTCCCTTCAGGCTTTGCTTAATTGTTTGGCTGATGTGAAGCGTTGGTTGGCAAATAGTTTTCTCCAACTGAATGAAGATAAGTGCGAGATTATTGTTTTTGGCCAAAAAGGTTCAGACTCTAATAGCAATCTGTCATTGCTTTCTGGGAAAATACATTCCTCAGTAAAGAGTCTTGGGGTCATCTTTGACTCTGAGCTAAAATTTCGGCAAATTAATGCGGTCGTCAAAAAAAAATATATTTTTTTTTAGATATATTGCTAAGCTAAAGCCTATCCTCTCTTTCAGTGATTTGGAGAAAGTTGTGCATGCTTTTATTTCTTCTCGTCTGGACTATTGCAACGCATTGTATCTGGGTGTGAGTCAAGCCTCACTCTTGCGACTGCAGCTGGTCCAGAACGCAGCTGCCCGACTTTTAACAGGCACAAAAAAAACGAGAGCACATTACACCTGAACTTGTTTCCCTACACTGGCTGCCAATCCAGTTTAGAATTCAGTACAAAGTTCTGTTGTATGTTTTTAAATCCCTCCACGGCCCGGCCCCTGAGTATATCTCTGAGCTAATTATTATGCACCAACCTGTGAGATCTCTTCGCTCTATGGATCGTCTCTATTTGCAAGTTCCTAGATCACGCTTAAAATGTCGAGGGGATAGAGCTTTCTCAGTAGCAGCTCCAAGAACGATCTCCCACTCTCTGTAAGAACAGCTCAAACTTTTGAGTCGTTTCAGAGGTCACTGAAAACACACTTATTTTCTTTAGCTTTTAATCGTGTGATATGAGTTTATGTATTTTGGTTTTATGTATATTTTACATGCTTTTTTATTTGATTTTATGTACAGCACTTTGGTAATCCATTGTGATTTGTGAAAGTGCTATAGAAATAAAGTGAGTTGAGTTGAGATGGGTGGGATGGGTGGGGGGTTTGGGGTTAAATGTTTACAAAAGTGTTCAAAAAGGAAAAAAACAGAAATTGGACATTTGTATACAACAAATGCTATCCACTTGTGTTCAATAAATAAAGTTTATTAAAAAAAATAATATTGATTTCTCTGACAGTAAAGATTTACACGATCTCCACTTAACCATTCTGAAGCGGAAATGATGGATGTTGTCGAGCTATTCAGATTGAATATTGGAAATCAGTGCCCAGAGGACAAACCTTTCCATTGTGTGTTTAATCGGCATTGTGTGTGTGTGTGTTTTATTGATGTCTCTTATTGAAATGCTTACTGAGGAACACATGATTATGTACATACTAACACACCGCAAACGTAACTGTACTGAAAATCTAAAGTGTTGTACTTCGTTTTTATTTTGAAGCTGTTGTCGTAGTGCAAACATCTTCCTGCACGGAGCTGCTGTTTTTGGTTTGGGAATGAAGAGTGTGTATGTGTGTGATTGCTGGAGACACGCTGACAACACAAACACCTCACACAGCCCCAGCAGATCATGACACACACTCGCAGCAGCTCAAAATAGAGAACCGCCAACTATTCGGGCATATGTTTTACGCAGCGGATGCCCTTCTAGCTGCAACCCAGTACTGGGAAACACCCATACGCACTCCTTCACACACACACACACATACACTACGGACAATTTAGTTCATCAATTCCCCTATAGCGCATGTGTTTGGACTGTGGTGGAAACCGGAGCATCCAAACCCACGCCAACACGGGGAGAACATGCAAACTCCACACAGAAATGCCAACTGATTTGAACCGGGATTTTTGCTGTTATGTTTGGCCCACATGCTGTATACCAGTGCCGGATGAAAGCCTGCTGTGCCAGATATGCCAGAATTCTTTGCTCCTTGGGGTATCACATAACTGTTCATTAGCAGATATTTTTACAGTTCAGTCAATGTAGTATAATTGCTAATTATTCTAATGGCTTATTTTCAGTTGTAATCTCTAAAAAAAGTATGATTATGACAATAAAAAGTAAGCATTATTGCTCTTTAAAAGAAGAAAGATTTCCCTTGAAGTGCTAAAAATGTTGTGTTTGTTGAGAGCGGTGGCGCTTCTGTCCTGTGGTTTGTCCTCCGGTGTCTCAGTTTGGCTCTTTGCACCATATTAACTTCCATTAGCATCACTGCAGCAGGACAGAAGAGCTGCTTCCTATACACTCGCTCTCACATCCTCCGTCTATTTATATCCAGCGGCGCGCTCTGTTTGTGTCTGTTCATCCTCCTGCTTTCACTTCTCTTCGCGGACAGTGGAAGATTCTCTGACTGTAATGAGTCACCGTGTTTCTGTCCAGTGGCGAACTCGGCTGCGCTCCAGAACAATGCTGCTTTTACTGAATACACATACATATATGATGTACATGAGTTCTGCATGCATGACAGTGGTAATACACTCATACCCATGCTTTGCCAGTTTGGATGTCTAATTGGGTTACTTTAGAGACTATGTAAAAAAGACATATATTAAAATAAATAAAATTAATAAAATGTTAAATAATTAAATTAATAAATTAATAAATTAATAAAAAATAAAAATAAAATTAATTCAATAAAAAACTAAAACAAAAAATAAATTAATTAAAATAAATTAAAATTTAAAAATAAAATAAAATATCAAAATAAATGTATCGATCTGAATAGCATGGCAATATAAAATAATTAAACAAAACAGACAGATAATAAAATAAAATACATTAATAAAATGAAAATTAATGCAATTAAATAAACTAAATAAAATTTGTACATTTTTAAATTTAAAAACAAAACAAAAATTAAATTGAAAAATAATAAACTAAAATTATTTAAATTACATAATTAAATTTAAATTTATTTTATTAAAATTAAAAAATAAATTAAATGTAAAAATTAAATTAAATTAATTAAATTTAAAAATCAAAAATAAAATCACAATTAAATTGAATAAAAATAATAAAATATTGTACAATGTAATATATATATATATATATATATATATATATATATATATATATATATATATATATATATATAATGCTGATTAGAGGCAATATAAAAAAACAGATAATAAAATAAAAAACATTCAAAATAATAAATGTAATTAAATAAATTAAAAATAAATTGATGTAAAAATGTACAATTTATAATAAATAAGTTACAATTATGAAACATAATATATAATATATCATAAAATAAAATGTTTGTATTGTATATTATAAAATTGTAATAAGCTTTATCTGTGATATACAATATATTTGTATAAATGTAAAATTTTAATTTTCACTTTCAATAAATTAGATTTCATTGAAATTTGAAAAAACTAAACTTACAGTTTTTTTAATTATTAAAAAATCAATAAACAGTATTTTTACAGTGCAATTATTGATTCTAATAAGCAAAACAAGTTGACCGTTTATGCCAGATTTTCTACGTTGTTTAATCTTTTCATACACATATATATATATATATATTTTTTTACCACCAAATATATTTTTAGTGTCTTTTAGGGGTCCAAACACGTTATGTGGGGCCACTGTTACATTATTTGGCTTTAACCCCACAATGCTTTGAGTCTTTGCATCATTACACGAGAGCTCATTTTCTGTGCGATAACCATGTCAGTTTTGTAAGTCTGTAAATGTGTAGGTGTCACGGACGGCCCCTGGAGCCTGGTTTAATGGTCCACGAGGGAGAGTCGGAGTCTGAAGGGGTCCTGCCAACCTGCTGCTTTATTGGCACACAGTAGAAGATCAGCACCTGCGAGCGCGTGGGACACACTTATGATGACACTAACAACCAGCCACGCTTAACTTTACAGCTGCAACACTGTAATTTCACTGAAAAATGGATCTGGGCTTCAGTGTGTTCATCCTGTAATCTATAGTTCTCAGAGCCTCTTATGAAAGTGAAGCTATTTTGGTAGTGGGTTCCAGTGGTGGTCGACAACTAACACTGTATTTGAGTGCAAACAAAAGATTGAAGTCGCCCTGCTGTCAGAGTTTCTTTTTTAAATATTTCCCAAGTTATGCTTAACAGAGCAAGAAATTCTTCACAGTAATTCCTATAATATTTTTTTCTGCTGGAGAAAGTCTTATTTGTTTTAATTCTCCTAGGATAAAAGCAGTTTTTAATTTTTTAAAAACTATTTTAAGGTCAATTTTATTAGAGACAATATGATAAAATAAAACAGAATAAAATGATGTATTGTATATTGCAACAAAGACATATCTATCTGTGATCGTTATAATGTGATATTAGAAAATGTTGAATTAAAAATTATATATAAATAATATTTAAATACTTTAATTAGATTTTATAAATTAGATTGAACTTTGTCATTACACATGTACAAGTGCAATGCAACGAAATGCAGGTAAAATAAACATACATGAATACATGTATAAAAGGCAAATAATAAATAAAAACAAAATAAATTAAACTTGGTTAAATTATTTAAATAAATTTTTTTTAAAAAAAGTTTATAATTCATTTTAAAAATATAAATTTGAAACTACTAATTTTTTTTTAATTTCAACTAATTGCTTTTTACAATGTAGCATATCATGTTCTGAACTGTAAAGATGTGCAATATAAAGTGTCTTAATATGCACTGTAAAACAAGTCAAAATTGTAAGGCAACTTGCTGCACAGCTTTTTGAGTTTACTCAACTTAAATCGAGTCAAATGCAGTTCTTGGGTTAAAGCTATATGTATAGGGGAATTAGCAACCTACATCACACATGATGTCACACAGGTTTAATCACGCATACTGGTTGCAGAAGCAAATATGTCGTGTTTTGCAGTAGGGTGCTAAATTCGAATTTTACCGTACAGCACACTGCTTTTAATGCCAACCGCAGACGTCTTTGACAGTCATCAGAAGAGCTGAATGTAGTGAGGACCAAACTAAAAATGCTGAACTCGTTCTTGAATGCAGCAATGATTTCAGCAAAAACAGTTGAATAAGGTGAATAAAATATAAACTGATCACAGTGCTGTAAAAGCCACATGTAAGTTGGCGGTTCATTCCGCTGTGGCGACCCCAGATTAATAAAGGGACTAAGCCGAAAAGAAACTGAATAAATGCTACATGTTTATTTATTTGAGTAATTATAATCACTCCTAACTTGGGGAAACTTGGCACTTCATTAATTTCATCAGAAAATGTGGACACATGCACACCGTAAAATGTAAAATCTGTTCAAATAGCGCAACGATGATGCAAACAATGCTGGAGAGCTTTAATAGTGCAAATAGTGAGTGCAGCCATCAGTCTATGTGTGTGTGTGTTTCACAAACTCATCTAAACCATCTTACATTTGCACATTCTGACACAAAATCCCAGCTGACCATTGACACTTTCCGCAATTAATGCAACAACGCTGCTGGAAAAAACCCTTAGGTGATGTGAAACTCTTCAAAACTTTCCATGAGGAAAAAGTACAATGGTTTTACCATGAAAAAACGCCCTGTCATTTTGAAATCCCAACATACATGCACTGTAAATATGATCAGTTGTACCATGGTATAGTATATAGTACTATAATAGGCCTACCTCACGTCAAAATCAACCCAGGCTCATTCTGATTGCGTACCCTTATATACATTTTAGGAGAGCGCCAAATACATCCCAGGATCTATGTTTTTTTTTTTTTTTTTTGCAGTTTTTGTTTTCATGAATCCACCAGAGGCCGCTATGTAGGCTTTTTGACATCTCAAATCTCTTCAAAAACATTGCAGTACACTATGATAAACGACTACACAGTTATTTTCATGTGGGACTTGTGTTTATGACTACTGCAATATTTCAGTATATTCATAAATTAGCCAAAGCATGTTGAAATGTGTATTTCTGGTTGCGAACTGCATTATGAGATATTGATCTCTGCTTTGTCGACTTGTGATGTTAAAAGTTCAACTCTGCAGTTAAATTAAGTGACTTTTATTGACATTTTAGTAGTTTGAAAAAAATATAATGTATAAGAAATAAAGAAATAAGTCTGTAAAATAACAGAAAATGTGCTGGCAGTTTAATAAAAGGGTTTTGTAGCGTAATATACAACACCGACCCTGACAATATATCACTGCACACTATTAAAAATGCTCATAAAAGTCCCATTTTCAATATTTTCAAGGTTAAAAGTTCCTATAATGCACTTCAAAAGCTGAAATAAATGGGAAAAATAAAATCAAGAATCACAAAATACAAAAAACTGCTCATTTACAGACATTAGTATACAGAAACCTTTGGTTTGAGTAATTTTTAGCAGTGAAAACCTGATGTTGGCAGAGCCTGAGGATGTTTGGGAGAAACTGCAGCAGTGGTCTGCAAAAGCAGGACTCGAGGGTCTTTCCTGCGTCTCTGAGGAGGATGAAGAGCTGCTGGAAGTGCTGAGTGTTATCTGCTGCATTGTATGCTAATTGTTTGAAAGCCCCATTTGTCCTCACACTGGTCGGCACTGGACACTTCTGCATGCTGATGCTGGAGGATTCCTGGGGAAAATTAATTCACACAGGCAACAGACTGTAAAAAAATAAATAAATAAATAAACAAATATATATATATATATATATATATATATATATATATATATATATATATATATATATATATATATATAGCACACTGTGCTGAAAATGTAAAAATACACCTTTCCTGAAGAAGGAACAAGAAATAAGATGCTTTAAAAATGTAAATCTGTGAATTAATAAATTTGTGCTCAAAAGTTCACACACCTCATTAAGAGTCTTTTAACCCTCTCAAGGCAGGCGTTGCTGATTTGCAACATTTAAAAGCATAGGTTTTGCCTGTTTCTAAAATTTAATTTGAGCCTGAAAGTAGTATGCCCCTTTTTACAAAAGAAGTCTCTGATGTCCCTAGAGTGTGTGTGTGAAGTTTCAGCTCAAAACACCACACAAATAATGTTCTATAACTCTCTGAAACTTTTAGGCTTCGATTCTAATTGTGCCATTCGGTGACTGTCGCTTTAAATTCAAATGAGCTTGTGCTCTTTTGAGGTTGGAGCTACAAGTGCCTGTCTGTCAGCATAGTGGCAGATTCAAAACAGGACTAATGTTATCTGTGTGAAAAAGTGAAGTGTCTTAGAATGCGTCAGTCTATGGAGACTCATTTGTGCTTCATCCAAAACTCCACGCTTTTAATCCTCTTAGTCGCTGATATCATCTTTAGCAGGAGAAATCTCTGATGGCAGATGGCTGCTTCTCACTTAGGTCTGTTTATGCTAATGAGGCCGAAATGGTCACACAATTTTTATTCATTCATTCATTTTCTTTTCGGCTTAATTTCTTATTAATCAAGGGTCGCCACAGTGGAACGAACTGCCAACTTATCCAGCATGTTTAACGCAGCGGATGCCCTTCCAGCTGCAATCCATCTCTGGGAAACATCCACACACTCATACACTACGGACAATTTAGCCTACCCAATGCACTTGTACCCAGCCAAGGCTCGAACCAGCGACCTTCTTGTTGTGAGGCGACAGCACTACCTACTACGCCACTGCAATGCAATGCTTAATTTTTATAATTGTGCTAATTTTATGAATTTTTTTAAAATAAAGGTAAACTAATCACTGTTTTTCAACACACCTTTATTATATTTGTTGTTTTTTCCAGCTTTTCTGTATCAAGAAAAATGACAGTAACTAAAATAAATCTGCTCTTCCAGACTCCTGCTCATGAGTGTGTCTTCTAAACTCAATACAGGCTATACGTGTAGATTTTATAGACCTAATGAAGCACCAAATATGTAATATTGTGATAATTACAGTAATTATTTAAAAACAGACGTGCTAAATAGTCTGACACTGTAAAAAAGGGATTAGTTGACTTTAAAAAAAGTGAGTACAACTAGCAAAATTATAAGTTATAAGTCAGCTTAACAGATTCAAGTTACAATGGGTTTACTTTAATTACAAGGATCTTACACCTTTTTCAACTTCAAATTCCAGCACTTTTCCAGCACTTTCAAGGTGCATTTGTATGCTTTTCCAGCACCTAATAACCACGGTTAATTACGTTTATATATGTTGTATGTACTTTTTCATATTTATGGCACATTCTATTGTGCCATTTTAAAAAACACAATATGACATTTCAACTTAAATTGTTGAGTCCTTTCGAGCGTAGATTTATTGGGATAGTTCACCAAAAAAGGATAAAAATAAATAAATTAATTAATTTTAAAAAGTTCAGTTATTCGATGAAGTATGTTTTTAAGTTTGGTCTCTTTCTACCTAAAGTAAATATCTTGAGAAATAAGCGTACAGGCAGATTTTGTTTGGGTGTAGAACCAAACTTTCATGACCAGTCGTTCATGATATTTCATGTGCATTGCTATTGTTTTCACAGTCATTAGATTGGTGTTTAAGGTGCAAAGATGCATTCTGAGTGAATGTATCCTAAATACATATAAAGCTAATGGTGCCAAAACAATCTGAATTTGAATTGTATTAATTTGGATTCTTAAAAACCAATAACTGCAGTCTTTAAATTCAGAACTAAAAAAAATCTGAAGTTTAAAAATATGTCTATAAAAATCTGACGTAATAAATTTAGTTGTCTTAAAATTTCAGATGTTTAATAATCAAGTTAAGAAATACAAATTCAAAAAATTTCTAATAGGACATAATCAGTATTATTAACTTACAATTGTTAATAATTCAATTGAACACAATTCAAATACAGATTGTTTTGGCTTATTATTAGCTCCATAAATAAGTGCATGCGGTGAACATTTTGCAATGAAAACTGATTGCACGACAAAGCCTGGTTTATACTTCTGCGTCAAGTGACCGGCGCAACTCACGTGCATTTATACTTCTGCGCGCTGTCTCCGTTGGTCTGCATTAACACTTCCGAAACGCTAGTGGGCAGTGAGGTGTAAATGTTCCTCTGTGTTAAGTTTCTTCGCTTCTGTTTTGCTATTCTGAACACTTCCTGGATGTACAAGTGGCTCAAACTCGCTCATTTTGAGGCAGGAACCGGTGGACGTGCAACAACTTTAACCATGAGGTAAACACAGAACAAAACTTTCCATCCGGAGCTCCTTCACGGGACTCCACACTTGTAAACAATCGCTCGCGCCATTCGCGCGGCTTTCGGTCCCGCCCAGACTCGTCAGCGCTACCAAGCCGACCAATCACAGAGCTTGCGCTACGCGTTGTTGCGACGTGTAGTTACAATTTTTGAGAGGTGCACGTCAGTGACGGCGATGGCCACAGCGAAGGGCTATGCGTCAGCGCCGTAGCATACGCCGGTGTTTGACGCAGAAGTATAAATCAGCCTCAACAATTTATGCACTCGTACATATGCTCCCATATATATTTTGAGGTCACATAGATAAAATCATGCACATATGCAACCAAAACAGTCACAATTTCGAGCCCTGTAAATTCAAATTCAAGCAGGTTCAAGCACTTTATCCAAAATCCAAGCACTTTTCTAACCTTGAAAACACTATATTAAAAATCAAGCATTTTCCAGGATTTCCAGCACCCGTCAGAACCCTGTAATTATTTTTATAAAGTCAATGTGTTGCTTTTAAGGCAATTGGTTTACTCGCTTTAAGTAACTAATCACTTTCTACAGTGTCGTTTCACTTCTTACAGTGAACTGAGAAAGCAGGAATGATCGGTTGTGTGAAGGTTTTGGAGAAAGTGATGGCGTCTCCATCTGCATTGATCTGCAGGTCTGAGTGAACGTGAAGGAGAACAAGTGTCCTGTTACTGAAAGCTCTGCGTTTGATGACCTGGAGAAAAAAAACCAGGAGAGACACTGATGAAGGTGACAGAGACACTGCAGAGATCAATGAGTCAACCTGCAAACCAATCAATCAACCTCTACATCATCTTCCTCAGTGTCCTACAGAGGTGTCAAAGTCGCAGAGGAGTCACTTCAGTTCATTTTAAGGGGTAGTTCACCCAAAAATGAACATGCACTCGCTGTTTACTCACCCTCAAGAGGTTTACCTTATAGGGTTTCCTTTGTTAAGCTATTTTGTAACCTGTAACCATTGACTTCCATAGTTGGAAAAACAAATACTATAGAAATTCAATGGGTAAACGTGGTCCTCCAGAATGAATTAGTCCTTCGCAATGACACACATCTAGCATAAGTATTGGGTCTAGGGAATGCTTCAATATTATAGCCCAAACCATCACTGATCCACCCCATATGCTTCACTCTTAGTCTGGGTGGTATCCTTCTTTGGGGCTTCTCCACACTGTAACTCTCCCAGATGTGGGAAAGACAGTGAAGGTGAACTCATCAGAGAACAATACATGTTTCACATTGTTCACAGCACAATATTTCGGCTGCTGGCACCATTAAAACTGACGTTTGGCATTGGCATGAGTGACCAAAGGTTTGGCTATAACAGCTCGGTCTCGAATGTTGACCCTGTGGTCAATTCTGCAGTGAGTTGGGCAGCTGTGGTTTTGTTTTTTGGGTACAATCTGGGTTAACACCTGGACATTTCTTTCAGACAGCTTTCTCTTGCATCCACAATTACTCCTGGTGAATGTGTTCCTTCTTCTTCTTGCTAGTTTGCTGACATTAGCCCAGATATCGTGGCTCTTGATTATCACGAAGAGTCTTGGTCGCAGATGCTACAGCGAGGCACGCACCAACAATTTATCTCTTTTGAAATCTGATATTCCTCCTTTAATAATATACTAAATAACAACAGATATTAAGTAATGAAAATAACAAATCTGATGCTTCAAATCTCGAACTGCAAATAGAGGGATACAAAGTTAGCATTGGCTCTCCTATAAAAGATCGGGGTGTCATATTAGACAGCAATTTAACATTTGAAAATCATAGATCCTATGTCACAAAAACTGCCTTCTTTCATCTGAGAAATATTGTTAAGTTATGAAGCAGGGCCGTGCACAGGGGAGTGGCCCGGTGGCTAGAGCCACAGCCCACATTGGCTGAGGTGCCCCTCTCAGCAGGCTCAGAGCCAACCCTCCTCCCCCCACTCTTCACTTTGTGATCACCCCCCCTTTGCCTTCACCCATCGCGTTGAGCACCTGTCCCTCTGAGAGTCTGTGCACGGGCCTGTTACGAAGTATGTTATCCATCTCAGATGCAGAAAAGCTAGTCCATGCTTTTATGAGCTCTAGGCTGGATTACTGTAAAGCTCTGTTTGCTGGTTGCCCAGCATCCTCTATTAACAAAGTTCAGCTAGTACAAAATGCAGCTGCCAGAGTTCTTACCAGGTCTAGAAAATATGATCACGTCACCCCAATGTTATCCTCCTTACACTGGCTGCCTTTTAAGTTTCGTATTGGATTTTAAATATTGCTTCTTACCTATGAAGCTTTAAATAATCTAGCTCCTGTTTACCTAACCAACCTTCTGTCTTGCTACAATCCAACTCGCTCTTTAAAATCTCAAAACTCTGGGCTTTTGGTAGTCCCTAGAATAGCAAAGTCGAGTAAAGGAGGTCGAGCATTCTCGTTTATGGCTCCTAAACTCTGGAATAGCCTTCCTGATAATGTCCGAGGCTCAAACACACTCTCTCAATTCAAAACTAGATTAAAGACCTATCTGTACACTCAGTGCATCACTTAGCGGTATGATGCACGCAGGTTTTTGCATCTCGTTTATATACACTATGAACAGCAGCTATGCTAATTATACTCTTTATTCTCTATTTCCACCTGGGGATACTCATCCCGAGGTCCCCAGAGATTATGCAGTGCCACTGATGCGATCCAAGACCAGCAACGAGATGATCCCAAGGTTTCCATAATCCCGCACCATGCTGTATCCTGAGCAGCTGATGGGGTGGTCATGGAGGAATGGAGAGCATGAGACTAATTCCCGTGAGACTCCAGGGACAGCTTATAATGAATGTAAAATCTTTTTAGAGACAAATGTGAAACAGTATATTGTATAAAGAACTACAGAAATAAAGCTGACCTGACACACACACACACACACACAAGCGCCGAGGAGATGATTTTGTCTCACCACACTTTTTGCTCTTTCCAGAAATGCTCTGGCAGTGAAATATCAGTGTAAGACAGAGCTCTGACAGGCTGTCACACACACGTCCGCACAGTTCACACCGATGAAGCCTCAGATTCTGACACCTCGCTGAGCTTCATTCAGTCTGAAGCAGAGAATTACTCTCAAAACGTCCTTCATGAGGGTCTAACCGCTCTCAGCACAGTAGAGGAGATTTTCATAAAAATGGAAATACTGTAATAAACATAACAGTTAGTTTCACATCTCAGTCATGCTCTAAAATACTTCCATTTTTGTTCACACAGGGCTTGGCAAATATAAGTCTATATATCTTTTAAATCTATTTAAATTCAGATTTTTTTCCCTAATATTTCTATTGCATTTTTTCAGATATAATACAAACTTACAAATGTATATGAAAAATAGAAGTCCTATCAGCAAAGAGATGACATGAAATACATAGCAATAAAAACAAGAAAACTGTAGAACTCTTAAATCAAACTTACACTTTTCTACCCCCTTCTATGCACCATCCAGGCACGGACTGGCTAATCAGGAGGACCGGGAGAATTCCCAGTGGGCCGGTCCGTTTTTTTGGCCATGAGGGCCAGTCGCCCTAGCTGCTTGCACTCTCAGCAGTCACACTCTTTTCGTTTACTTATTTTTTTAACCATAGCCTCTCTCTTTTTATTCATTATTTTGCCGCAGCTCCGCTCTTTTTAGTCTCGCAGCCCTGTGAGCAGCCTTGCAGATATCACTGCAATATTTATTTTTTCTTCCAGACGTATCAGCGCCATTGTGGTCCAGTGGTCAGCACATTGCGTTACAATGCTTCGACCCGTGTTTGAACCTCACCTGAGTAATTATTATTACTATATATCTATATATTTTTGACATTTTTATTGTTGAGACATATAATACTGTTAGGGTTGTTGAACATTTAAAGTTCTAAAGCAGCTGTTTTCTTGAAAAATCTGTGATAGTGTCATTAGAAACCGAATTGAAAATGTCATTATTTTAATATAGTCAGTCCAGTCGTGAACTGAGGTGGGCCGGCTTAAAACTCCAGGGCTGAAAAGGAGTCCCACTCCGGCCCTGGCACCATCCCTCCCATCTCCCACCCCTCCCTATTTTCTGAGGCCTTCAATAAGTATGTAACGGTGAAACAAGACACTGATAAATAAATAATAAGCCGACTGAAAAAATTCTAAATAAAATAAATAAATAAATACATGGGTAAATACAGAGGATGAAAATGTCAAATAAAAACTAGACGTCTCTCTTTCTCCCTTTCGAAATTGTAGTCAGCAGTTCCTGAAATGTTAAGGTTCTCAATGACTGACAGTATGGGACTCCATGTTTTCTTAAAGGAGTTCAGTGATCCTTTAAAACAACGTCTCAGTTTCTCAAGATAGATGCAATTATGAACCTTTTTAACCCAGTGTTCTGATGATGGAGGGGACACATGTTTCCATTTAAGGAGAATTGCGCGTGGCGAGCAAGGTGGCGGCGTGATGTTCGTGTAGTTGGGGTTGGAAGATAACCAAAAAGGGCAGTCAAGACGTTCTGGAGTGATGATTATATTAAGAGCTTGAGAAAGAATTGACAAAATATTAGACCAATAGGTTGTTAATTTTAAACATGACCAAAACATGTGAAGGTAGTCGGCCGGTGACTGCTTGCATCTGTTACTGCAATTGGGTGTGTTTGGAAATTTAACCTTTTACAGAAAAAAAACTATGACTATATATATATATATATATATATATATATATATATATATATATATATATATATATATATATATATATATATATATATATAGTTAAAGTCAAAATTATTAGCTCCCTGTTTATTTATTTATTTATTTATTTATTTTATTTCCAGTGCATTTAAGCTCTCTCAGCCACTGTACGAATGAGTGCAGGCACTGAATGACCTTGTTTTTCTAAAGTGTCCCGCTTGATCCAGTTCCTCTCATATAACTGAGCCAAGCACTAAACACAACCTGACATGGTCAAAACATGATCGCTGTCACGTAAGCAGCAGAAGTGCTGAGCAGGAGATGATGTTGTGCGTGTTTCTCACTCCACAATCCCATTCCGAAGGACAACACCAGGCCATCTGATGAGACACCGCAAAAACTCAAGAGCTGTCCACGATGATGCCTGTGGTCCAGAGCAGAAAATACGTCAATGCAACCCACTCAAAACCTGCTGACAGAGAGCATCCTCAGAGGTTCAGGATAAGCTTTCTAAAAGTCAACACGGGCTCATTGGAAATACTGTACAGTTTTCCACCTACATATCTGCAAAATGTAAAATACGTTGCTTCAGGTACCTTTAGTTGCATGTTTCAGATGATAAATGCACTAGAGGCCGCTGTCTACATTATTGTGAATCTGAAATACATTACTTGGGATGCGTTGTGTTGTATGCTTCAGATGATAAATCCACTAGAGGGCGCTGTCTACATTATTGTGAATCTGAAATACGTTACTTAGGGTACGTTTTGTTGCACGTTTCAGATGATAAATCCACTAGAGGGCGCTGTCTACATTATTGTGAATATGAAATACGTTACTTGGGGTACGTCTCACTTAATGTTTCAGATAACAAATCCACTAGAGGGCGCTGTCTACATTATTGTGAATCTGAAATACATTACTTGGGATGCGTTGCGTTGTATGCTTCAGATGATAAATCCACTAGAGGGCGCTGTCTACATTATTGTGAATATGAAATACGTTACTTGGGATGCGTTGTGTTGTATGCTTCAGATGATAAATCCACTAGAGGGCACTGTATACATTATTGGGAATCTGAAATACGTTACTTAGTGTACGTTTTGTTGCACGTTTCAGATGATAAATGCACTAGAGGACGCTGTCTACATTATTGATAATCTGAAATACGTTACTTGGGATACATTGTGTTGTATGCTTCACATGATAAATGCACAAGAGGGCGCTGTCTACATTATTGTGAATCTGAAATACGTTACTTGGGATATTGTGTTGTATGTTTCAGATGATAAATCCATTAGAGGGCGCTGTCTACATTTTTGTGAATCTGAAATACGTTACTTAGGGTACGTTTTGTTGCACGTTTCAGATGAAAAATCCACTAGGGGGCGTTGTCTACATTATTGATAATCTGAAATAATTTAAACCCCTAATGTTTTGATTTTTGCACAACAGGTCCCCTTAAATTCCTTTAAGATATTCCTGAGAGATTAATGGAGATGGTCAGAAATACAACTTAGATTCTGGTGTTTAAATGATGCTCAATTGGTACAAAATGTTTTCTAGGAAAAAAATAAATAAATCACAGTAATAGCCACCAACAACCTGAACCATTTATATAACAAATGATGAATGCATGATTTAATGTTATTTATATCAAAATCTGCCACAAACATCCAAATTTCCAGGCAGAAATCTACTTTTTCCCAAATACCTCATGAAAACCTACTATGGTAATTTACAGTAAACACTATAGAGCTTTTGACCCCTACTATAGTAATTATGTTATTCTGTTGTGGTCATTCTATAACTATAGCAATATAAACCAATTAATGTAGTTTTCTACACCACAGTTTACTGTAGTAAAAGCTAAGGCATACCACAGTTATTATACTTCATCATACTAGTTCATTGATAACCAAAGAGTTGTAAATAGTACATTTAATACATTTAATATGTATATATGTCCTTTAAGCAATATTACGGATCATCAGAGATTCCGACAGTATTTTTAGCATGACTTTTGTTTCAAAGAAAGTTTGTTATTTAATGATCAGATGAAGCAAGAAGCCTGAAGCAAGTGGGGTTGATTCAAGAGGACATTCGTGCTTACATTTTTTCAATGAAACAGATGCATTATGGGAACACACTGTATGCTTTATTTGGGGCAGCTTTATTTAGTGGTCGGATCCCTGTCCTGACAAACGTAAAAATAGGACAGAGCACGGCAGTTTAAAACAGGTTTAGTCTTTAAAAAAATGAATATAGTGTGAGAGAAAACGATTCGTTTTTCATTCATTATTGAAGAACTTTATCGTATTTTGTCACAGCCAAACCAAAATCGTTCTTTAAAAGTCAGAAATGAGTCAATAAATGGTCGATGAAACTAAAGTGTACTACATATTGTTTTGTAAAAATAAAAATTTGATAAATTAGCTAGAATTGTATTACAAATACGTCAATCAATAAAAAAACTAAAACAAACGCATCAATGCATACACTCACCAGCCACTTTATTAGGTACACCTTACAAGTACTGGGGTTGCCTTTAAAACAGCCTTGATCCTCCGTGGCATTGACTCAACAAGGTACTAGAAATATTCCTCAGAGATTTTGCTCCATATTGACATGATAGCATCACGCAAATGCTGCAGATTTGTCGGCTGCACATCCATGATGCTAATCTCCCGTTCCACCACATCCCAAAGGTGCTCTATTGGATTGAGATCTGCTGACTGTGGAGGCCATTTGAGTACAGTGAACTCATTGTCATGTTCAAGAAACCAGTCTGAGATGATTCGCGCTTTATAACATGGTGCGTTATCCTGCTGGAAGAAGCCATCAGAAGATGGAGACACTGTGGTCATAAAGGGATGGACATGGTCAGCAACAATACTCAGTAGGCTGTGGTGTTGACACGATGCTCAGGGGCACAAAGTGTTCCAAGAAAATCTCCCCCACACCATTAAACTACCAGAACCATTAATAAAAGGTAGGATGGATCCATGCTTTTCATAATGTTGACACCAAATTCTGACACTACCATCCAAATATGGCAGCAGAAAATGAGACTAATCAGAACAGGCAACGTTTCTCCAATCATCCATCTCAGTTTGAACTGCAGGAGATCGTCTTGACCATGTCTACATGCCTAAATGCATTGAGTTGCTGCCATGTGATTAGCTGACTGAATTTGCTTTAACGAGCAGCTGGACAGTAATAAACCTAATAAAAGTACCTAATAAAGTGGCCGGTGAGTGAATATGATTATTATTAAGCACTTATCCTTGCAGTGGTGTATTTATGCCTTTTTGAATGCATTTCTCTCTACACAAAAAAATACAAAATTAATAAGGGCATCATATTCATTTGAGAAATAACTTAGCTAGTTAGATAATTTAGCTAGAAATCTACTGCAAGCAAAAATAAAGAGCAAAAATAAATGCATAAATATATATTAAAAAAATATATATATATATATATATATATATATATATATATATATATATATATATATATATATATATATATATATATATATATATATAAAACATATATAGAATAGCTTGTTATAAAAATAAATTAATGAGATGGAGTACAATATACTCAAAACTCTATTATAACTCCAATTTAGTAACATGCAGTGTTCGACGTTTAGATCTAGAAAGTCCAGCTCAGAGGTTTAGTTTAGGAGCAGATTAAATCAATGGCATCTGTTCTGATAGCTGCTTTATTGATTTCAGCACAACATCGGTGGTCTTTTGGAGAAAATGATGTCTTAATTTGCACAGTTGGAGTCCAGGGAGCTGGACTTGATCTGTCGGCCCTTATAGCGGACGTTTGATTCACTGCGGCACTTTGCTAAACCGTCACTGCTACCCACATCCAAGACGAGATTTAGGCTTGATTAGGTCTCTGGGGCCTATAAAAGGATTTAAGGTCACGGATGAGAGATGACCGAATGTGTTCTCCCAAACATTTCAGATTAAATGATTAAACTTGACAAAAGCCTTCCACTCATGGATAATTGTGATGTAGTTGAGTTGTACATTACTATAAATGTGTAATATTACACTGTAAAAATGCTGGGTTCCACACAATTCCTGCAAGTTGTCCCAAGACAAGTTGATTACTTTAATTTAATTGTTTTTACAAATTTAAATGCATTGAACATAAAATAATTAATGTGTCCCCAAAAAACCTCAAGGATTGTGTTGATTCAGTTCATTTTAACAACCCAGGCTCATTCTGAAAATGTACTGCTATTAACATTTCTGGAGAGCATCAAATATGTCCCAGGAGGTACATTTTTTTTAGTTTTTGTTTTCGCAAATCCACCAGAGGCCGCTGTGTACACTTTTTTAGATCTCAAATTTCTCTGGCGAAAGCCATTCCTGCCTGCTGTTCTCACATAGATCCACCAGAGGTCGCTGTCGACTGACCAATCGACTGACCCACCCTCCTCCTTCCCTAAACCCAACCAATAGTGTTTTCAAAAGCACAGATTGACTTGCCCATCCACTTCCCTAAACCCAACCAATAGTGTTTTCAAAAGCACAGATTGACTTATTCGCCCATCCACTTCCCTAAACCCAACCAACAGTTTTAAAAAGCAATCCAGAAAAAGAAAAGCCCTCACCTGATTTTTACCATGTTTTCAGATTTGACCACATTCTCATCCTGATATTTACTTGTTTATTTTATGTTATGGCTTCTGTTTTTGTCTTACCTGCTTTCTGGAACCGTTCTTCGCCAGACTTAAACCCTGTCGTCGTGATCAACTCTCAAGTCTGTTGACATACACTGCAAGCCACCAGACAAACTGGTAACAGTGGGAAAGCTGTCCATACAGAGGTAAGCGGTCAGCTGGTAAGCTCGAAAAGAAAAAGTGTGGCGTTTGTTTTAAAGATGAAATGCAGTCATATGTACCTCTAGCTACATAATTCACAATCTCCAGAAATGTATACAGGGCTACGTTTTCAGAATGAGCCTATGTTGCATTTTAAATAAGTACACTTGAACAAGCAGCAAAAATAATAAATAAAATCATCAATAAAAATTTTAAAATCATAAATAAAAATACAATTTCTAATGATTTTTTTTTCAAATTTAAGCTTAAATATTTAAAAAATTAACATTAAACAAAATTTTCTAGAAAAAAATTGCAAAAGTGCAAAAATAAGTTTATATACTTCACTGTAAAATAAGGTTCCAAGGTTTCAATGTAAGGTTCCACAGTTCATTCATGCTGTCCCAACGTAAATCGATTAAGTGAACTTAAAAAACTTAAGTGGATTGAACATAAAATAATTAAGTTATTTTACCCCCAAAATCTTGTGTTGTGTCGGCTCATTTTAAATAAATAGTTTAAACAAACAGCAACAATAAATAAAATAATCAAATCATAAATAAAATAAAAATACAATTTCCAACGCAATTTTTTTAAAAAATTAATTAAGCTACAAATGTAAAAAAAATAAATAAACAAACTGAATTTTCCAGAAAATAAATGCCAAAGTGCAAAATTAAGTTTATATATTTCACTGTAAAACAAAACGCAAAGTTCCACACAATGCATTCATGTTGTCCTAAAACAAATCGATTAAGTTACCTTAACAAACTTAAGTGGATTGAACATAAAATAATTAAGTTTTCCCTCAAAAATCTCAAGAATTGTTGTTTCAGCTCATTTTATGCAAGTAAGTTTGAAAAAGCAGCAAAAACTATTTTTTGAGTGTCACGAAAGCACAAAAACTAAATAGATAATGCATAAATATAGATTGCTAAAATATAAATATAAAAAATAAATAAAGGCATCAATAAATAAATGCAAAAAAAAAATGCACAGTGCATATAATTGCACAAGTACAAAAATAAAGAAGTTCATAAATTCCATAAATAAATAAAGACAAAAAAAGACAAAGATGCAATTCAGAAGTACAAAAAGTGACTGCATAAATAAATAAATAAATAAATAAATAAATTGGTCATTGGAATGAAAAAATTATCTTTTAGATTTTTTTATGTTAAAAAAAATCATCCAAATATGAAATGAAATCTTTAATGCTGAACTATTTAGAAAGGAAAAGCTAACAACATCCTTCCTAATGCAGTCCACATCCTAAGGGCAACGTATTTACATCCCAACCTAAAGCATAAATAATAGTGTAATAGAGACCATTTTTGAGAAAGCCTAAAAACATGGGTGACACTAAACATAAGTTGTTCAGGTCACAATTCACAGTATTAAAATCCCATCAACTAACCCTAATAGCTTAATATTCTACTAATTAGCCGTTTATTATTAGTTAGTAAGGTGGAATGTTTTTGGGTAAGATTAGAGATGCAGAATAAGATCATACTTGAATGAAATGTTAATATCTTAATAGTAGGCAGGTAACAAGCCAGTAGTTAATAGCATGTAATGTGACCTTAACTAAAAAGTTACCAAAACAACCACTGATAAATAAAAGTGATGCATATGCCGTAAACACATCTCTGTGATCCTGCTGAAATACAGACTGTAAATGTTATAGTCTTTGCTGCCATGACAGCTCGGATCTGCATTGAGATGACAGATGGAATGAGTTGTGTGCGTGTCCAGGGGTGAATCTGTGTTTCTCAGCTCTGCATAATGAAGTGTAATTGCGGTGCTGAAACGGGCCTGGAGGTCCTGCTGAGCGTCTCTACGAGACACTGAGACTCAATAACAGACCTGACACACTTCAAATGAGCCGTTTATAGCTGTAATTAATTAGCGACAGGGTAGTTAAATGTGTGGATTGATGGCGAAGCTCCAGAGATTAATGGATGATGACTTCAGGACAGAATGAAATACTAACTTGCTGCATAGAGCCTACAAGTACTGCACTTTTTATGTATTGATTAAACTCACCGTCACATGAAAGTGGCATGAAGATTAATAATAATAATAATAATAATAATAATAATAATAATAATAGGGCGTCATTGTGGCACAGTGCGTAGAACAATCGCCTCACAGCAAGATGGTCGCTGGTTCGAGCCTCGGCTGGGTCAGTCAGCATTTCTGTGTTCCTCCGTGTGCTCCGTTTGCCCCCACAGTCCAAAGACATGTGGTAGGTGAATTGGGTAAGCTAAATTGTCCTTAGTGTATGAGTGTGAATGAGTGTGTATGGATGTGTCCCAGTGATGAAGCTGGAGGGGCAAAAAAAGGCATGCTGGATAAGTTGGCGGTTCATTCCACTGTGATGTTCCCAGATTAATAAAGGGACTAAGCTGAAAAGAAAATGAATGAATACTAATAATAATAATATATACACACTTGGCTCATAAATGAATACACCCCATTTTGAAAATCAATATTTTTATCCATATTTCAGTAAATATAGGTCATATATTTTGGTGCATTTGAACAAAACATACACTGAAAAAAATTATTCAAAGATGATTCTTTGGATTTACTAATTTTTTATGGTTAAGTGGTTGTAAACAATTTATTTGGGCTGAATTTAAACAAACAAATTAAGTTAAACATTATTAAACTTCATTTGTTTGTTTAAATTCAACACAAATAAATTGTTTACAACAGTTCTGCATGCAACACTTTTTTTAGTGTAGGTATTTAACAAATATATTTATTAAAATAATATTTTAGTCACCGAACATCTTTAGAAATAGAAAGATAATTTATTTAAATTCAAGCTAAATATTGCAAATAATATTCATAAATAATAATAAAAATTATATATAGAACTTAATATAGAACTTAATTTTTTAATGTTCAATCGACTTAAATTTGTAGAAATTAATAAGTTAACTTAACTCCTTCATGTTTTTTTTCCAAATAAAAAGGCGGCAAACACTTTTCACCCCACTGTATGTATGCATGTATACAGCTGCCACCCCAGTGAATGCATGGAGGTATTTAATTCATTCAATTTCCTTCGGGTTAGTCCCTTCATTTATAAGGGGTTGCCACAGTGGAATGAACCACCAACTATTCCAGCATATATTTTACACAGCCGATGCCCTTCCAGCCAATCCCCAACACTGGGAAATACCCATACTCTCTTATTTACACACATACAGTATACAGCCTATTTACTTCATCCAATTCACCTATAGTGCATTGGTTTGGACTGTGGGGGGACTGGAGCACCCGGAGGAAATCCACGTCAACACAATTAAGGTAAAGTTGGTTTTATATTCACACATTCAGACTTTCTCCTTAATTATATAATTTCAGAAAAGTATTATTTTAATTTTAAGTAGGGAAATCATATTAGCAGCCAATGCCTATCAAAGCACAACATTCACAGTCAGTTAAATGTGTTAATGTTGTTTAGAAGTCATACTTGCATGCTATTTCAGTCCCATTATTAAAATTACAAAACAAAGACAAGTTGTCAGTATAAAAAAAAAAATGTGCAAATATAAAACCAACTTTACCTCAATGCAAACTCCACACAGAAATGCCAACTGGCCCAGCCGGGACTCGAACCAGCGACCTTCTTGCTGTGAGGCGACAATACAAACCACTGAGCCACCCTGCATATACATAATTTATAATGTTGGCATATTACATAAATCAATTATATGTTTAACTCACTCTCTCTGTGTACTTCAGCTGGTCTAACTGTGCTGTTATGTGAAGAGACGCCGCAGTCATAAAGCTCAAGCACTGACAGCAACAGCAGCCAAACACTCAAATTATTCTCCAATCGATTCTGCTCTCTGGGGAGAAAGTCTGAGCTATGAAAGCCCTCCACCACACGCTTTAACTCACTTTTATCGCCAGCCGTCGCTATTTGTTTATCAATAGGACATTAGACACGATTAACCCTCAGCCGAGAGATTAGAGTCGCACTTACCGCTCTTTTCTGCTTACTTTAGCACTGCTGTGGAATTGCCTGTCTTAAAAACCACAACGTGTGATTATAAACAGCGCTGACATTTTAATAATCTACTAAATAAAAGCATCTGAAAGAGGCAAAAGCAAGTGTTTATTGAATTTTTCGTGATAGATTGGAGAGCCATATTTAATACATCTTGGCGGTTGTT
Source organism: Danio rerio (assembly GCF_052040795.2). NCBI lineage: Eukaryota > Metazoa > Chordata > Actinopteri > Cypriniformes > Danionidae > Danio > Danio rerio. The sequence continues at coordinate 2,736,172 of NC_141039.2, forward strand.
CTCGACAGGAATATCAGTAGCTGCTGTAAGACTGAAGGGATTTACTCTGCGAAAACAACCATCTAGATGTACATTATCCCGCTTATTACATGACTTCTTGCCTCAAGAGTAAAACATTTATACATAAAACACTGATGTGAGCTGTAATCATTTGTTAACACTCTCTGATTAAACCTAAAGCTAAGAACGGCTGAATACGCCATACAGTATTCAGTCACAAGATGGCGCCAAATATTCAAAAACAACGGAACATTTGAATAAAAATATGAAGGCCATATCATAAATATATTCACTAATAGCCACTATATCTCTGACTAAACATAAGCTGACTACAAAAACGACTGAATGCAGCATACAGTAGGCTAATAAGATAGCACCGAATAGCCTAGTCAAAAACAGTGGCGTGAATATGTATGAATTCACTAATGATCATTTTAACTCGTTGATTAGGCATGAAGCTAATTACGAAAACAGCTGAATCCAGCTGTATTGAGTCACAGGATGGCGCCAAAATAATCAAAATAAGTGGCATAAAAGATTTGAATAAAAATATGTTTATTTATTCACTAATAATGGACACTTTAACTCGTTTAATTAAACATAAATCTGACTAAAAAACGGTTGAATGCAGCGTATACAGTAGTACTAGCTGTCATTTTAGCTTGTTTATGAAACATAAAGCTAATTACAAAGGTCGAATGCAGCAGTATAGATGAATCAGGGGCGCAGCTAAAGCCGCCTTTCCACTGCACACGACATTTGGACACGACTGTTGGAATATGCCCCCTTGTGGCAGCCGCACAGTATTTTCAGTGTTGTCGTACACCACGGAGGAGAAGCTGATTGTCACGGTGTCCGAAATACATTACGTTTACATAGTTTAATGGATGAATGAATACTTGAAACTCATAGACTGCTAAAATATTGGAGGGAATGTGGAGACAACATTAAAATTATATATTTTTATTACTTTCTTACTTACATTTATGAACAGAAAAGTTTTTCTTTAATATAGACTTTTTATACTTAAAAAAATAACTTACCCAACGCAATCTCACGGCAATTCGTAACTTTTTGGTTCAGTGGCTAATTCATATGAATTCGTACAATCTAATTTGTACAATTTAGTACAATTTGCTTATCACACAATGACGGTTGGGGTTAGGGATGGAGTTGGGTGCCACGCCTCCTATTAAAATCTTACATTTTCGTATGACTGAATTCGTACGAGTTGGCCACTAAACTGACAAAACGTAAAATACTTACATTTCCTCGTGAGATCAGGCTGACCTACCAGGTATTAAATGAGAACTGAAGAGTCCAGCATTTTTAATAAGGTCTTCACTCCATTCAGCTCTTACGATGGCTGTTAGCCAAAGACATCTGTAGTTGGCATTAAAAGCAGTGTGGTGTACAGTAAAATTTAAGTTCTCTATTTTCAAATTCGACATCCTACCGCACAACACGGCATGTTTGCTCCTCCAACCTGTCTTTTATTGCAACCGCTATGCGCAGTTTAACCTGTGTGACGTCATGTGTGACGTAGGTTGGTAATTCCCCTATTCAGGATGGTAAAAAACAGCAGATTTGAATAAAAATATAACTATATATTCACTAATGGTCACTTTAAGTCTTTGATTAAACATAAGGCTGACTACAAAAATGGCTGAATGCAGCAAATTGAGTCACAATATGGTGTAAATAGTCAAAAACTATGGCGTGAAAGATTTGAATAAAAATATGTATATTAATATATTGAAAAACAGTCAAGAAGACTCAAAGTTCCTGGATGATCCTGTGTTATTAGTTGCAGCAGTTGTTATCTTGAAATAACATACCTCAGATAGTCAGAATCAAGTATTTCAGAGAGCTGTGTTATAATGGTCTATAAAAAATAATAGTTTATTTTTTATTTGCTTAATGTTGAAGTATCGTGAGTGAGATCTCAGAAAACAACATCTGAGAATTATTAATTTAATATAATTTTATAAAAATAAGATACCCGAATACACTTTATATACTGTCCCTTTAGGTTAACTACATCGTGACAATGAGCTTAAAGTATAAGAGTATAAGATAAACACATTTTGGAAGATGGATTCATGATGTTATAGCTAATTATTGAAATTTTGTTAGTTTTGTATATTAAAACACAGCCTACATGCAGAGCACATTTTTATACATTGATAAAATTAACAAATGCTTTAAAACTATATGTTGCTTCATGACTTACTTACAAATTACACCATAAATGTGACATTTTTGTCTCTTCTTTTTATTCTGCAAGCCCAGCAGCTATATTTGCAACATGTTGAATACATTTATACAACATTTATACAAGATTTCACCAGAGGCAGAGCTAAAGGCAAACTATTGTCTTACCCGACTAACTTTAAGCCTCAGAGATTCAACTTCCATTAGAGATATTTGTGTTTGTGATGGCTTAATGATTTCAGCAAGAGGTGGATGTTTAATGAATGAACTTGTCGTTAATAATTGAAGGGCCAGGAATTGGCATCCAAACTTCCAGAGGGAGAGGAGATGTGTTTCACTTTCACTGACCTCAGGCAAACTAAATGTGTGCGCGTGTGTGTGTGTGTGTGTGTGTGTGTGTGTGTGTGTGTGGTCCTAGTATTCATTCCACCATGTATAGTAGTAGTCATTTTTGACCTTCTGGGGTCATTTTTTATTTGGTTCCCATGAGGAAAACGGCTTATAAATCACACAGAATGAAGTATTCAGAACATGTAGAATGTTTCCTGTGAGGGTTGGGTTGGGGGAGAAGGGGAAAATATACAGTCTGTACAGTAAAAACATCATTTTGTCTATCGGATACTCTATAGATGCGTGTTTGTGCATAAAGAAAAACAATAGAAATGTGAGGTCCCCATTTAGATACATGAGTGAACAAGACGGCGCTCACTGAGCAGTATAGAGTCCCTGTCACTATACTGGGGCATTAGGACACACTGGGCGCCCCCTGCTGGCCTCACTAACACCACTTCCTAGCTTTTCCACGTGGTCTCCCATCCACTGGCCAGGCAGAGCCTTGCTTAGCTTCAGTGGCCGACCAAAAACTACACAACATGTCAGCAAATGTGGAAATAAGCGTAAAGATTCAGCCAATGTCTAGGTTTCGCTTTAAAATCATAGCTTGTAATCGTAGAAATCAATGGAAAGTCCCTAATATGCCAGAAAACCAAATGTGTGTTTTTTGTGTACTTGTTTTTATATCATTGTGGGGACTTAAACCTGAACGCACACTGACTCATGGGGACTTGTGACAACTTTAGACGCAAAATTGAGGTCTCCATGGGTAATCATGCTTATAAATCACACAGAATTAACTGTTTTGAAAATGTAAAACTGCAGATTGGTTCTACAAAGGTTGGTCTGGGAGTAGGAGATGTGAATATGTGGTTTGTACAGGAAAAACATCATTATAGCTACTGTATGAGAGTCTGGAACGGGATATAGGAACACAAGTGTGTGTGTGTGTGTGTGTGTGTGTGTGTGTGTGTGTGTGTGTGTGTGTGTGTGTGTGTGTGTGTGTGTGTGTGTGTGTGTGTGTGTGTGTGTGCGTGTGTGTGTGTGCGTGGTTGGTTTGTCTTATCTCAGACTATCTCAGGTGGCATCTGCTGTGTCAGTGTCCATTCTCCCAAGTAAACAAGGCCCTCATTAACTATTTATTCACCCACACAAGGAAAAGAGTGACCCACGCATCTCCAGAGACCGCAGAAGTGCCCACTAAGGTGGTTTGGGTGAAATCGTGATGAACGGAGCTGTGTAGCTGAAGCCATGAGCGTCCGAGGTAGTGGTTTATATTTCAGTGAAATCTAAGCAAGAAGTTTGTGGCCTATTTCACTATACAGTACGCAGAACCTCTGATGACAGATGTGGAACCAAATAGGGGCCAGTAAAAGAAAAGTAAAGTGTGTTTTTAATAAACTAAAACCACCACATTTAGTTAGGTAATAAACTATTTTATTTATTTATATTATGTAAAACAATACTCTCGGGTGCATTCAAATATTTAAAATAAATCTAAAATGAAAATAGTAGCTCGTTTAGTGGCAGTGCAGATGGATTCGTCAAATAAAAAGCAGTCAGCCTCTTCTCAGTCAGTGTTGACTTCTCTTTACACAGCATTTTGCAGTCCTGCGTCAGAGCATTTAGAGGACGAGTCGACGTCTCTGTTTCAACTCTAAATAAAGGATATACTGCTTACTTTAACATGCCGTTTCTTTTTCTCTCGGTTCAATGAACTGTATCTGTGTACAGTGGCAGACAGACAGACTTTTGTACATATTATCCAAAAGTACACTGTGAACAATTTCTTGTAGAATCTACAATAACTCACTGGCAGCAGATCACCAGTAACTTACTGTCAATTTTTACAGCAAAAATACTGTATTTACATTTACAGCACAATTTATCTTGCTGTACTGTATATGTATTTTCAGTATTGTTGAACTGCACTATATAATATTCAGCCATTTTCACAATACAACTTTAAAATACAGTCACATACCGCATATCTGTCCAATAGTAAAATACAGTAATATTACAGTAAAATTCTGTGTAATTTACAAATATTGTTAACAGACTATCTATTGCATGTATGATGTTTTTGGGTGGTAAGCTTTGACCTGCTGAATAATGCAGTGAAGAGGTTAGTTGTCACGAGGTTAAAATCTCAATAACAATCAATTAAAGTGTTTAACACTTTTCACTTATAGAAATCTGATATGACAATTACATATATGACAAAGAGGCAAATGTTTGGATTTCTAATATATATAAAAAAATGTATATATATCATATATGCAACATGTTTTACATAAAATTACATTATATATATATATATATATATATATATATATATATATATATATATATATATATATATATATATATATATATATATATATATATATTATATATATATATATATATATATATATATTTATATATATATATATATATATATATATATATATATATATATATATATATATATATATATATATTATATATATATATATATATATATATATATATATATATATATATATATATATATATATATATATATATATATATAAGCTCTAATTTTATACATGCATTTGGCCATTTCAGATTGGTTCTCTGGCATGACATAGTTTTACAACTCAACTTTATAACTTTAAATAAATCAAATAGGGCGTCACGGATATCACAATGGATAGCACGATCAGCTCACAGCAAGAAGGTCACTGGTTCGAATCCCGGCTGGGTCAGTTGGCATTTCTGTGTGGAGTTTGCATGTTCTCCCCATGTTGGCATGGGTTTCCTCTGGGTGCTCTAGTTTCCCTCACAGTCCAAAGACATGCGGTACAGGTGAATTGAATAAGCTAAATTGTCCATAGTGTATCTGTGTGAATGCAAGACTGTATTGGTGTTTCCCAGTGTAGTGTTGTTGCTGGAAGGGCATCTGCTGCATAAAACATATGCTGGAAAAGTTGGCGGTTCATTCCACTGTGGCGACAACAGATTAATAAAGGGACTAAGCTGAAAAGAAAATGAATGAATAACTCAAATACTACAATTATTGAGGAAAAACAAGTGCAGTAAAATGACACTACAGTATGAATATTGCTGTAGTCAAGAATTTAATTTCTGCCTCAAACTGTCTTGTAAAAGTAAACCTACCCTGGCAAAATATTTAAAATAATAAAAAGATTAAGAACTTGTCACAAACACACTTCATTTATAAACTTATGAATACATTTTTAAAAGGCGCAATAGAAGGTTTTCGCCACATGGTGGCGGTCATAACACTCTTAATCAATAATCCACTTTCAGAAACAGCCTGTGGTTTGTCATAATATAGCCTACTGTTCATTGAATTGTAAGGTTATATGTAAGTTTTTATAGCCTACTTTTTTAAAAGTGTGTTTCTGTGGCACGTCGAGATAAATGCAGAAAAACAGCCTAATCATCAAACATAATGAGAACCACCTGACATAGGGAATATTTGCTGGAAATGTTATTTTATGACTTCTTAGGCATAATTGAGAATCTGACAGAACTGACTCGTTAAAGACAGAGTTAAAGTTCATGAAAATACCAGAGCTGCCCTGCCTTCTGACTGTGGAGTGAAGTGTGATTTGTGATTCCCCTTTTCTAAAAGCGCCATAGTGAAAGCCGTTTAGCGGTCAGGGTTTGATGCGCACTGGCGATCATTCCTGAAATATATTAAAGGTATCCTGGAAATCAGGAAATATTACAGGTGCTGGTCAAGGATTACCTCCTCCTCACTTTTCTTTTTCCTTTGCTGAGGAAAGTCCCTCAGACTCCCGCGAGAGGCTACTAGCACAGAAAACCCCTCGACACGTGCTGCTAATGTAAAACCAAAACACAAGCTAGGCTATTTCTGCCTCAGAATTTTAGTATGATCAAAATGCTCTGAAAGAAGTTGTTTGTTTATATGCAGTTAAAAGTTACACAGCCCATATGAAAAAAATGCTTGGCTGATATATGCTTGGGCGAAATATTCATTTAATACATAGTTTTATAACATTGTGTATCCCTGCTGAAAAATCCATCTTAAACCAGCCTAGGCTGGGTGGCTGGTTTTAGCTGGTCGACCAGGCTGGTTTTAGAGGGGTTTTGGCCACTTCAAGGCTGGTTTCCAGCCATTTCCAGCCTGGTCTTAGCTGGTCAGGCTGGAAAATGACCAGCTAAAACCTGCTTGACCAGCCTAGCCAAGCAGGGAGTCCAGCCAGAACCAGCTATATCCAGCTTAAACCAGGCTGGTCAAGCTGGTTTTAGCTGGTCATTTTCCAGCCAGCTAAGACCAGGCTGGAAATGGCTGGAAACCAGCCTGGAAATGGCCAAAACCCCTCTAAAACCAGCCTGGTCAACCAGCTAAAACCAGCCAACCAGCCTAGGATGGTTTAAGCTGGATTTTTTAGCAGGCATGTGTATGTTTGCTTTGCTGTTGTAGTCAATCTTCTCGTTCACCTACAGCAAAATTCTTATAGATTCACAGAAAACTGCTTACTTGCGCATACAGAAATAAGATGCACACAGCAGCAGGTTATGTTGCCCGTTTAGATCCTTTTGCACTCTAAAAGAGTGTAATGCTTTTACCTTGGGCGTGTACTGAAAGAAATCAATATTTATATCTGTCTTGTGACCACAGGCTGTGTAATCCTACGCCAGCAGAATGTCCTCCGCCTCACTGTGGTGGTCGAAAAATTCCCAGTTTTTGAATAAAAGCCACTGGTTTCCTCCAAAGACAAAGGTATGCATTACTGAAATCCCACACACCTCACGTCTGTTCCAGAGGTCACCCTACTGAAAAAAACAACTTAGCAGCCTAGGCTGGTTTTAGCTGGACGACCAAGCTGGTTTTAGAGGGGTTTTGGCCATTTCCAGGCTGGTTTGCAGCCATTTCCAGCCTGGTATTAGCTGGTCAGGCTGGGAGATGACCAGCTAAATCCAGCTTGACCAGCCTAGCCAGGCTGGGAGCCCAGCCAAAACCAGCTATGCCCAGCTTAAACCAGGCTGGTTAAGCTGGTTTTAGCTGGATTTAGCTGGTCATTTTCCAGCCAGACCAGTTAAGACCAGGCTGGAAATGGCTGCAAACCAGCCTGGAAAATGGCCAAAACCCCTCTAAAACCAGCCTGGTCGACCAGCTAAAACCAGCCAACCAGCCTAGGCTGGTTTAAGCTGGATTTTTCAGCAGGGCAGTAGGACAAAGTTTAGAAACTGACATCTACATCTAATAATATGAAGTGTTAATTTAACAATCTAATCTCATTGTATTGCCTGTGTTGTGTTGCTTTCACACAGAAACTCCCCCACAATGTGCAACGTCATCACACAAAGGCCTGGTATGAACTCTGCAACTGTATAAAGGAGCAGAGCCATCAGCAACGCCATGACTGGAATGGCAAGTGTGCATTGATTTCTGAAGGTCAATTTATTTCTGTGACGTAAGGCTGAGTTTTCAGCATCATTACTCCAGTCTTCGTGACACACAATCATTTGCTGAGCTCAGGAAATAAAAGTAAAAATGCATTCATATTTTATTTTTACAATAATATGACACAACATAGTAAAATGCTGTCATGCTTTTGTGAAAACTGCATTGTTAGTTCCTTGATGATACTTTTAACATCATTACTATCATTTTTTACTGTTAATGATTATTCAGAAGTGATTTTATATGCTAATTGATGCATATTAATATTTTTAAAATGCATTAAAGTTTTAACATTAGACTGAAATTGCATTATAAAAAGTTTTGCATCGTTATGAATGTCTTTACTGTCATTTTTTTAGCAGTTGTAGTGCATGCATGAGCAGCACGGCGGCTTAGTGGTTAAGCCAAAGGAAAATGAATGAATGAATAAATGAATAGTGCGTGCATAATGAACAAAAGTCTTCTTGAAAAAGTCAAACTGAGCTAAAAAAGAAACACTGTGCCTTTAAGATACTAAAGCCAATTAAAGCTTACAGTACCAATAATAGAGCAGCAACTGTTGACGTGGTGACGGATGACATAAATACAGTCCAGTTATGCAGACATAAATTCTAAAAATTACTTTGGGTTAGCTTGCAAAGTCCACAAATGCATTCCTTTACACATCCAAGACAAACTCCAAACTCTTTGTTTTCAATATTGTAACAAGCTTGTGGTGGGGTTGGTGTGATTTAAAGCGGTCTTGAAGTGAGAAATCAAAATTCCCTTGACCTTTTAACGCTGGTTTCATCCTGTAAGTTTCTGAGTTCAAAACGTTCTCATTAGTCAAAAAATGAATGGGTCACTGCATTATGTAGAACTAGCCTAGAGTTAAAACTAGCCTAGAGTGTTGTCTTCTGTTAAAAACTAGCCTAGACCGATGTCTGCTGTTAAACGCTATGTTAGAGCACCGTCTGCTGTTATAAACTAGCCTAGAGCGCCATCTGCTGTTAAAAACTTTAGCCTAGAGCAGTGGTTCTCAAAGTGGGGGTCGGGACAATTCGCTTAGCGATTTCCAAAAATATTTTAATAAACTATTAGAATTACCATATTTTATCCATAGCCTGCAGAAAATAAAAATAGTTTTTAACTTATAATGTATTTAATTTATACTTAATATTTAATATTTACATAAAAAAACATGCAAATAAAAAGCCATCATCCTTTCAATTTTTTTCCATTGGATTGCGACCCCTGGGGGGACTATGCTAAATTAACGTCACAGCAATAGCGTTAGCTGCAGCAGATTAATGTTATGGGACAATGTTAAACTTTAACACCTTGATGGCACTCGCATATAATAAAAATAAAGGCCACAACTGAACAAGGAGGATGATCTCCAAGTGTCTTCAAGTCTCTAAAATTAAACCAAGAATAGTCTTGTGTTATAAACATTGTGCTCACTATTCTCACTAAGTGAGATTAATCTTAAATTAAACAAGTGAATAATGATTATAAAATGTATGTGGTAGTAAGACTGTTTGCTTATGTTCATATAATTCCTACTGGTGAGTGTGTACCATTGTGTGCAATAATTTTATGCTTTTAACCACCGCTGATTATAGTGAGGGTCGCGAGTCAATGGAGTTGTTATTTTAGGGGTTCGCGGGCTGAAAAGTTTGAGAACCCCTGTCCTAGAGTGCCATCTGCTATTCTAAACTAGCCTAGAGCACTGTCTGCTGTAAAAAACTAGCCAAGAGCACCATCTGCTGTTAAAAACAAGCCAAGAGCGTTATCTGCTAAAAACAAGCACAGAGCGCCATCTGCTGTTAAAAATTAGCCTAGAGTGCCATTTGCTGTTCAAAACTAGCCTAGAGCGTAATCTGCTTTTGAAAACAAGCCTAGAGCGCCAACTGCTGTTCAAAACCAGCCTAGAGCATCGTCTGCTGTTATAAACAAGCCTAGAGCGTCATCTGCTGTTCAAAACCAGCCAAGAGCGTCATCTGCTGTTAAAAACTAGCCTATAGTTCCATCTGCTGTTATAAACACTAGTCTAGAGCACCATCTACTGTCAAAAACCAGCCTAGCGCGCCATCTGCTGTTAAAAACCAGCCTAGAGCGCAATCTGCTGTTAAAAACCAGCCTAGAGTGCCATCTGCTTAATAATAACCAGCCTAGAGTGCCATCTGCTGTTATAAACACTAGCCTAGAGCGCCATCTACTGTTAAAAACCAGCCTAGAGCGCCATCTGCTGTTAAAAACAAGCCTAGAGCGCCATCTGCTTAATAATAACCAGCCTAGAGTGCCATCTGCTGTTATAAACACTAGCCTAGAGCGCCATCTACTGTTAAAAACCAGCCTAGAGCACCATCTGCTGTTAAAAACAAGCCTAGAGTGCCATCGGCTGTTATAAACACTAGCCTAGAGCGCCATCTACTGTTAAAAACCAGCCTAGAGTGCCATCTGCTGTTAAAAACAAGCCTAGAGCACCATCTGCTGTTAAAAACAAGCCTAGAGTGCCATCGGCTGTTATAAACACTAGCCTAGAGCGCCATCTACTGTTAAAAACCAGCCTAGAGTGCCATCTGCTGTTAAAAACAAGCCTAGAGCACCATCTGCTGTTCAAAACCAGCATAGAGCGCCACTGCTGTTAAAACAAGCCTAGAGCGCCATCTGCTGTTATAAACACTAGCCTAGAGCGCCATCTACTGTTAAAAATCAGCCTAGAGCACCATCTGCTGTTCAAAACCAGCCTAGAGTGCCATCTGCTGTTCAAAACCAGCCTAGAGCGCCATCTGCTGTTATAAACACTAGCCTAGAGCGCTATCTACTGTTAAAAACTAATCTCAGAATGAAATTAAGAATGAATTTTGAAGCGTTTTGAGCATCTCAGAATTGACGGATTTCACGATTTTTCACCACAGCTTTACTATTATTGCAGGTGTTTTAAAATCTTCAACCTGTTCAATGAGTCTTTGATTACAGTAGCGAGAAAACATCAAGAAATGTCACCAAATTTCAGCAATATGGAGGGGAAATTCTGTGAATGAAAGCCTACGCCTCTGACTCATCTGCCCATTCACTTGTTGTTCTTCCGTCTGAAGAATTAAAGACTCACAACCTGTTCTGCACGTCACACTTCTCTGTGGTCCACAAGATTACACACCATACAAGGCCAAATCAGCACAAAACCTCAGTTTCTCAAGCTCAGCGCCAACCTGAAGCTCAAACCCCTCATTTTTATTACGTCACAGTGTGGTTGTGTGTTCCTCAATGATGGGCAAACCGTGATGAAATGACAGTGATGCCACATGGTTTCACTGTGGTCAGCCCACGCATGGCCATACACATGAAGACGAGTGAGAGCGGAAGCAGACGCTTGTGTGTTTCTCGCTCAGACATCTGGCGGTTTGTTGGTGAAGCCAGCGTGTGGTTAACCTCCACTGTAAACTGCATGCTAAATCTCTCACCGCTGAAACAGTCCTGCGGTGGATACAGAGGGAATTTTGAAATTACATCATAGTTTGAACTAAACTCAGGTGACAAGGTGGCTCAGTGGTTAGCACTGTCGCCTCACAGCAAGAAGGCTGCTGGTTCGAGTCTTGGCTGGCTCAGTGTTGTTAAACTGACATGTTTATTTTGCTAGCTCAGATTGTTAGCGTTTGTTTGCTAAGAGGGAAAGAAGGAAACGAAAGCCAATTGAAAGTACATCATACATCCATAAACATTTCATATATTATATCTACAATATAAGGTCGACTACGATACATCATACGACATACTGAAATAAAAGTCTCAGCAACTTCTGGAGATGTTTGCGGCTCTGTTTTTGTTCAGACCTCGTGATGATGCTTTAATCAATGGCTAATGAAGAAGAATCAGTGGGTGTTTCCGTTTTCAGATCTATAAATGTGTTGGGGTTTAGTTACAGAAGCGTCTAGAAGGGGAATTCACGTCATGTTCCCCTTTTAAAGGTAGAAGAGGAAAGGTTTTCATGTAACATTTAAAGTGTTGATCTATAAAATGTCAAAAAAGTCCTCGAAAATTCTGATGCACTGAATGAAATGCTCATTTGTTTATACTATTATATTAATGTAAAATGGCAAAAACTGAACAATAAATGTCTGCTCTGAGGTTTGATGTGAAAATAAATTAATATGTTTTAGTTATATTGATTTAATACACAAACAAATGACACTTATTTCACATTTATCACATATTTATTTAGAAATAAAAGTCATTTCGTTGAATTAGTTATTCTTTTCTCAGATCAAATTACACAATTAAAATAAAACATGAGATGCTTATTGTCATATTGAACATCACATCCCTTTTTTGATCTCTCTCTCTCTCTCTCTCTCTCTCTCTCTCTCTCTCTCTATATATATATATATATATATATATATATATATATATATATATATATATTTATATATATATACATATATATATATATATATATATGTATATAATCCAAGTATACAGTGCTGTCGACTCACAGCAAGAAGGTCGCTGCTTCGAGTCTTGGCTGGGTCAGTTGGCATTTCTGTGTGGAGTTTGCATGTTCTCCTTGCGTTTGCGTGGGTTTTCCTCCGGGTGCCTTGGTTTTACCCACAGTCCAAAGACATGCGGTACAGGTGAATTGGGTATGCTAAAATGTCCATAGTGTATGAGTGTGTATGGATGTTTCCCAGAAATGGGTTGCTGCTGGAAGGGCATCCGCTGCATAAAACATGTGCTGGATAAGTTGGTGGTTCATTCCACTGTGGCGACCCCAGATTAATAAAGAGACTATGCCGACAAGAAAATAAATGAATGATTGAATAATAATAATTATTATTATTATTATTCAACCCAGGCTCATTCTGAGAACGTAGTCCCGCGGACATTTCTTGAGACCGTGATTTATTTAGCCAGAAGTACGTATGGCTGCATTTCATTTATTTAAGCGAACGCTATGGTGCGGTGTGATGCCGTTCCTCTTTGCGCTTGCCGGCTGACTGCTTACCTCTGTGTGGAGGGCTTTCCCGCCACAACCAGTTTGTCCAGGTAGCTCGTCGTGTACATCGGTGGATTGGAGACATGTGAGAGGAGCTGACGATGGCGACGACTGGGTTCGAGTCTGGGGAAGAACTGTTCCAGAAATCAGGTGAGACAAAAACAGAATCCAAAAATAATACGAATGAGTGAACAACAGGGTGAGAAAGTGGTGAAATCCGAAAACGATGTAAAAATCAGACGAGGGCTTTTCTTTTTCCGGACGGCTTTTGTAAATCGTTGCTTGGGTTTAGGGAAGCAAGCGGGTGGGCGGGTCAATCGGTAAAACCGGTTGGGTTAAGGGAAAGAGGAAGAGGGTGGGTCGGCCGATTGGCCGGTCACCCAGTCAATCAGTCAGACAGACGGTCACTCGACAGCGGCCTCCGATGGACAGCCTCCGAAGAACAGCGCGGGCGTAAACGGCACTCGCGAGAGATGTTCAAGATGCAAAACAGCACACACAACGGCCTCTTGCGGATTCGCGAAAACAAAAACTGCACAAACACGTATCTCCCGGGACGTATTTCGCGGCCTCAACATCCACGGGACTACATTTTCAAAATGAGCCTGGGTGGTTATTATTATCATTATTATTATTATTATTATTATTCATTCATTTTCTTTTCGGCTTAGTCCCTTTATTAATCAGGGGTCACCACAGTGGAATGAACCGCCAACTTATCCAGCAAGTTTTTACGCAGCGGATGCCCTTTCAGCCGCAACCCATCTCTGGGAAACATCCACACACACATTCACACACACACTCATACACTACGGACAATTTAGCCCACCCAATTCACCTGCACCGCATGTCTGTGGGGGAAACCGGAGCACCCGGAGGAAACCCACGCGAAGGCAGGGAGAACATGCAAACTCCACACAGAAACGCCAACTGAGCCGAGGATCGAACCAGCGACCCAGCGACCTTGTTGCTGTGAGGCAACAGCACTACCTACTGCCCACTGCCTCGCCATTATTATTAATTATTATTATTATTATTATTATAAAAGAGGTGGTGGGAGGTCAATTTTTTAATAACTGTTTATATTAACGGCTTATTGTTTTTATTAAAAACATGTAATTTAACAATATTAAATCAGTGAGAAATGTGATAATTGTGTAATATGAAAAAAAGTTATTATATAAGCCAGTGGAGTGATGTTGGGGGGGGGCTCTCAAAAGCTTAAACTCCTGCTGAAAATGATGAGAATCCTGTATGGGCTGCTGGTGCGCTACAGCAAGTGTTTAACTGTCAACCTGCAGCAGTTTAGTGTTGACCTACTCCACACCGAGCGAAGGCTGATTGATGACTGCAAAATCACAGCCAGCACTGACCCGAACTCTGCATGTGGGGTACGAGTGACCTCTGATCTTTATGTAGATCATTCTTTGTCCATTTTAAATCTCAGTAAAGCCGCTTCTCTGGAAGCCTAAAAACACACACTCATAAATCTTCAACCCAGGCTCACTGAAAATATGTGAAAATACATTGCTCCGGGTACGTTTTGCTGCACGTTCCAGATGACAAATCCACCAGAGGGCGCTGTTTACATTTTTACGAATTTAAAAATACATTACTTAAAGTATGTTTTGTTGTTCATTTCAGATACATGTCTTTCTTGTACACGTACAGGTAAAGGTACAGATCAAGTACCTGTTCTGCCACCCTGTTCTTGTAAATTCTTGTTTTGGTGGCAGAGTCCGGACGCTAGCTCTGTCTTGTCCTGTTTCTGTCATTGTGTGTGTCTCTGTATGTGAACGCGATTGATGCAGGTGCGTGAGGTCTTTGCGTGTTTGTAATTGCGTGCTCCCGTCCGGGTGTTCACGTTTGTTTGTTTGCAGCGTGGTGTTTAATTCCCAGCATCTCAGTCTAGTTGGTTCCAGTTTCGGTCGGCGCTGGGACGAAACATGCACGCGGTTAATGAGTTCCCTCATTGGCTGCGTGTTCTTGTCTAGTTTTATGTGAGCACATGGCTTGTGTTGTCTCTGTGTCATGTGCTCTCTCGTCTATTGTCTAGTCCCACCCTTATTACCCATTATTAGTTAATAGTGTTCATCTGTTTGTGTGTTAATTTACTTCTGCTTATATTCTCCTCATGTCTGCTGTCCAGTGCCAGTTCATCGTCTCTATTCCCCCTGTGCTCATGCTTCAGTCTTGTCTCGCCAGCCAAGTTTGTTTGTGTTATAGTAATGTTTTTCACGTCGGTGTAGTTTGTTTTGCCTTTTTGTTATATTTGTATTTTATTATTAAAGGTTCAGGACACCCTGGAGTACTTTTTTTTTTTATATTAACAGATGTGTGTGTGTTGAGCATCAGTTAAGTCAATGTTAGCACCTGTCAGCTTTAATTGTGGGGGAAACTGGATCATTTTGATCCGGTTTCTCATAATTATTCATAGCGGAGTTTTCATATCCTATGAGAAGAGCCGGCTGCTTAATTATTCATGAGACCTGCCAGACCTGCCAGTGTCAAGCCCGAGCTGTGAGAGACGGCCCCACGGTTCACAGTATTTAGCCGTTCATGAAGGCTCATATGTGTTTGTTTCCATGATCCACGGGGTTTGTTGCATGTTTTCCCCCGCGATCTTGTAAGGGCCGATCATACAGCAAAGCTGTGTGTGTGCTGCTAGCATTTTTGTCGGGAGAGCAGCACGAGAATTAGTGAATGGCGGACGCTGTCTTTTATCAGGAGTTCGTTCACATTCAGACACATCACTGTGCCGCTGTGTTTGCCTAAATCCTCCAGATTACCAGCAGGGCTAACGGTTAAAATAGACAGGTCAGGAGACCTGCTGCACTGAGTCTGCTGGATACGGGGATTGAGGGAGAAGTCTTCATTTACAGAGTTTACATGAACACGATTATCTTTATAATGATATAAATTGTGGTTATGTGTATATGAAATTACGAATAACAAATGTAGCAGGGCATTAAATCACTGTTCATTTCTTTGCATTTTAACTTTGTAAACTATAAACTCATGCGTCTCCTCACGGTTTGTCTCATTTTGTGAGTTAACTGACAATAACAGTTGTTCGCTCACCTTTTCCCCTGCTGGCCACGCCCACTCCTGCCCTTTGCACGCGGAGCTCCACGCCCATTAATCATGCATCTTTTGAAAAAACTCTGAAGTAGTCTTTAACCGAAAGTGGGGGGTGTCATGGCCCTTTAATAAACCCATATTATTTTCTGCAATTAAGTCCTCGCTCCTTTTCCCTAACCACAACCCTGACAGTACCAACCTAAAGTCTTCCTTAAACGCAACTAATAATGCTTTCAAAAGCAGATGGAAGAGAAATCATGTAGTTTTTCCTTGATTTTCTTTCTCTTTTGTGGAAGCCACTGCAGCACAAGGTGTCACAAACTCACACAATGGAGGTGGAGCTTTTGTAGCCTAATGTACAACACCAACACAGATAATATGGCGCTGCACATTATTAAAAATGTTCATGAAAGTCACTTTTTTAGGTTTAAAAGTTGTTCACCCTGCTAAAAAATCCAGCTTAAACCAGCCTAAACTGGTTGGCTGGTTTTAGCTGGTTGACCAGACTGGTTTTAGAGGGGTTTTGGCCACTTCCAGGCTGGTTTCCAGCCATTTCCAGCCTGGTCTTATGGTCAGGCTGGGAGATGACCAGCTAAAACCAGCTGCAGCCTAGCCAGGCTGGGAGCCCAGCCAAAACCAGCTATGTCCAGCTTAAACCAGGCTGGTCCAGCTGGTTTTAGCTGGATTTAGCTGGTCATTTTCCAGCCTGACCAGCTAAGACCAGGCTGGAAATGGCTGGAAACCAGCCTGGAAGTGGCCAAAACCCCTCTAAAACCAGCCTGGCCGACCAGCTAAAACCAGCCAACCAACCTAGGCTGGTTTAAGCTGGATTTTTCAGCAGGGCAAGCTCCCATAATGTAATTCTAAAGCATAAATAAATCAAAAAGAATCACAAAATACGGAAAACTGCTAATTCAGCGATGTTTTTTCACAGGTTTTGGGGATTCGGAGTGTGTTGAGCATGTTGATTTATTGACATCCTCATGCTAAAGAGTATTTTACAGCATGCGAAGCAAGTGAAATATTGAAGTTGTCACCGGCCTTTTTAGGGCTTTAATCTAAACATGTCACGGCAGAGAAAGCAACCGTGATGCTTTCCAGAGGCCCGTTTGTTTGGGAGTTTGACAAAAAAGCCCCGTTGGGTCAGCGGGCAGCCCGAGCAGACAGACCCATGGTCAGAGCAGGGGAATGTGATATATTGTGGCAGGAAGATTGAAGCGGAGCAGCATGGCCTCAAGCCCAACCGACCAGCAACAAAAACAAAGGCCAGAGGAGAGCATACCATGGGGGAGGATGAGAAACGCTCCCAAATCCCTAACATTACGCTCAATGCCCAGCCTGCCATTCTTCATTATGAGCTCTGCCACGTTTAAAAAGAATTAGAGTCATCGGGAAATAACATGAGTGCTGGAATTTCGACTGATTGTCGAGAATTTTAAGTAGGGTTTATATAAAAAAATGGGTCATTTAAGGAAGTTGTTCCCACAAAATTTAATGTTCAGTCATCATTTATAGGCTTGTATGTTGTTTTGAACTCATATGCTGATTTGTTTTCCAGCAGAATATTAATGAAAAGACCTTTACACAGCTTTTTTTCTCTATACACTGTAAAAATATCAGTAAATTTGCAGTTTTCTGTGATTTGTGTTTTTATTTTGCCCCATTTGTTTATGCTTTTAAATTGTATTTTGAGGTCTTGATCCTTCTTCCAAGAAGTTTTAATCTTAAAAAGTTTGATAAAGTGACTTTTATGAACATTTTTAATAGTTTGGCGTGATCTATTGTCTGAGTTGTTGTTGTTGTATATTACGCTACAAAAGTCTTGTAATAAACTTGCAGTCCTTTACAGACTTATTTCTCTAGATATTATTTTTTTATGCATTATATAATCCCTAAACTCCTAAAATGTCAATAAAAGTTACTTTGTTAAACTGTAGAGTTGAATTTCCAACATCAATAGTCGACAGAGTAGAGATCAACATCTCCTAATGCAATCCACAAACGTAAATAAACAAACATGAAACACTTGTAATTAATAATTATAATTATTAAGTAATGTAAAATCATGCAAAATTTATTTTTGTAATTTGAAAAGTAAATTTTCAACGTAATAAAATTAAGGCAAGAAGTCATTTCTATGTTCAATTTCTGTAATAACATATATAATTACACTTTTGTTTCATCTCTTTTAACTCATTTTAACCCATCCTTAAAACTATCCATACCTCCAAACCATGTCCCTAAGTTAACCTTACCTGTATCAAACCTCAGTAGCATCATAAGTGTTGTGCAATACAATATAAATACACTGTACTTATTTATTAATGTAATTAAGGCCACTTAAAGGGACAGTTCACCCAAAAATGAAAATTCTGTCACCATTTCCTTGTACTAAACAATTAAGATATTTTTTAGTCTAATAAACACAAAAGAAGATATTTTGAAGATTGTTGAAAACGTGTAACCATTGACTTCCAATGTGTTTGTTTTACCTACAGTGAAAGTCGATGGTTACTGGATTTCAGCATTCTTCAAAATATCTTCTTTCTAAACCTTTACATTTTTCTATCCTCTGTGGAACACCAAAGATATTTTGAAGGCTGCTGAAACCTGTAACCATCCACTTTCACAGTAGGTTAAAAAAAAACACTATGGAAGTCAATGGTTACAGATTTTCAGCATTCTTCAAAATATCTTCTCTCCAATCCTTTAGAATTTTCTATCTTCCGTTGAACACCAAAGAAGATATTTTGAAGAATGCTGAAAACCGGTAACCATTGACTTCTAATGTGTTTGTTTTACCTACAGTGAAAGTCGATGGTTACAGGATTTCAGCATTGTTCAAAATATCTTCTTTCCAAACCTTTACATTTTTCTATCTTCTGTTGAACACCAAAGATATTTTGAAGGCTGCTGAAACCTGTAACCATCCACTCTCAAAGTAGGCAAAACAAACACTATGCAAGTCAATGGTTACAGATTTTCAGCATTCTTCAAAATATCTTCTTTCCAAACCTTTACATTTTTCTATCTTCTGTTGAACACCAAAGAAGACATTTTGAAGAGTGCTGAAACCTGTAACCATCAACTTTCACAGCAGGTAAAACAAACACTATGGAAGTTGATGGTTACCGATCTTCAGCATTCTTCAAACCACTTTTTTCCGAACCTTTAGAATTTTCTATCTTCCGTTGAACATCAAAGAAGATATTTTGAAGAAAGCTGAAAACCTGTAACCATCGACTTTCAAAGTAGGTAAAACACACACTATGCAAGTCAATGGTTACAGGATTTCAGCATTCTTCAAAATATCTATATTTAAAGTTTTTGAAATGTGGCTTCTTCCTTCAGCTTTTTTCTTAGCATCAGTCTGATGACCTAAATTATACTATAATCACGGTAACGTCAGATCACAGTGATTTAACATGCTTTCCCTTTCTTTCTCCTCCTCTGTGACAGTCTCTACGTCCCTCCATTGGGACACGTCCTACATGTTGGCCCCCGTCCCGTAATCTGCTTCCACTGAGCTGTTATCTGGAGAATAGGAGACAGCATTGTCCTTCTCCTGAAACACTCATCTTGGCCTGAAGAGATGGCCTGTTATTTGTTCTCCTGATTTTTCACAGTCTCTTCTGTGTGTATAAGGGAAGTAAACAGTCGTGGATGAGCTCAATAAATGTTGGTCAAAACTTCTCTTAACTACATTTTTACGTTAACTTAATGATCTATCTGAAACGTGTTTATCAATGCTTCAGGGTTAGCATTAGTGAAAGCAAGCATTTTTCTTAAAGGGACAGTACACTCATGAAAATATGTATGCCATTCTCTGATATATGATTCCAAAACAAAACAACATATTTCTTCTATTAAAATGCAGATTTGCATCAGGATGGATGACATCAAACTGAAAAGCATTGCCGTTTGGTCCAAATTATGTGATACTTTCATTGAGAACTTGGAGAAGTCCTGAGTTACATTCAAATAGACAGGCTAATGGTCAAAACAGGCAGGCAGCAGACAATGTAAAACAAACAAAACAAAGCAAGTTTCAAACACGGAAGGCGTCGTAATGTTCAACAGTATAACGAGACACAGCAACTAGTGTGTGTATCTGTGCTGCATTTAAAGTCCTTGCGATCAGGTGTGTGAGTGACTGGAACTTGTAGTTCATTTACCTGTGGACTTGTAGTCCTTTAGCAATCTGTTTACCAGAGATCTGCCAGGATTTGATCGCTGGTGATAGTGGCACCTAACCCCACCCCTAAACCCAACCGTCATTGGGGGATGAGCAAATCGTACTAAATTGTACGAATTCGATTGTACGAATTTATACGAATTAGCCACCAAATCAAAAAGTTAAGAATTGCCATGAGATTGTGTTGGGTTTCCCACTCAGTCCAAACACATGCGCTACAGCGGAACTGATTAACTAAATTGGCCGTTGTGTATGAGTGTGTATGTGAATGAGTGTGTATGGTTGTTTCTAACCCAATCTCACAGAAATTCGTAACTTTTTGATTTATTCGCTAATTCGTATAAGTTCGAAAAAAATCTAATTTGTACAATTTAGTACGATTTGCTCATCACCCAATGATGGTTGGGGTTAGGGGTGGGGTTGGGTTGGGTGCCACGCCTCCTTTTTAAAATTGTACATTTTCGTACGACTGAATTCATACAAATTAGCCACTAAACTGACAAAACGTAAAATGCTTATGTTTTCTCGTGAGTTCAGGCTGGTGTTTCCAGTACTGGGTTGGGGCTGGAAGGACATCAGCAGCATTAAACATATGCTGGAATAGTTGGTGGTTCATTCCACTGTGGTGATCCCTGAAAAATAAGGGACTAAGCTGAAGGAAAATGAATGAATGAATGAGTGACCGGCATTTTGAGAGTCAAAAAAGACATGCAGGCACAACAAAATGAATATACCGTGGCACCTGGGGATAAATTGATGTCTTATACTTTTTAAAAAATTGATTGTTGTAACCAAACGTTCAATCCAACATGGACAAACTTAATACTATCAATTCAATTTAAATCACACTTTTCAACCCAATGATTGGGTTTGTCCATATTTGACCCACCATTGGGTTACAACAAGCCATCATTTTTCAGAGTGTTTGAAGTTCACATAAAAAAGCTGAACATTAATACCTTAAATTTGCATTAGCAAACATTCCTGAACACATACTAAATACATGCACTGGATGCAAACACACATGTGAGCTGATGTAGTTGAAGTCAATATTATGTGAATTTTTATTTTACTTTTTAAATATTTCCCAAATTATGTTTATCAGAGCAAGGAAATGTTCACAGTATGTCTGATAATATTTTTTCTCCTGGAAAATATCTAATTTATTTTATTTCAGCTAGAATAAAAGCAGTTTTTAATTTTTAAAACCCATTTTAAGGTTAATATTATTTGCCTCCTTAAGTAATATTTGTTTTTAACTGTTTGCAGAACAAACCACTGTCATACAATGATCTCCCTGATTACTCTGATTAACCTAGTTCAGCCTTTAAATGCCACTTTAAGCTGAATACTAGTATGTTGAAGAATATCTAGTCAAATATTACTTACTGTCATCATGTCAAAGATAAAATAAATCAATAATTAGAGATGAGTTATTAAAACTATTATGATTGGAAATGTGCTGAAAAAAAGCTGCTCTCCGTTAAACAGAAATTAGGGAAAAATAGTGAATCAGTTCTGACTTTGTATGCAAATAATGTTTGGTAATTTCAAATTATTGCACCTCAATATTTGATCATTGACTATGTTTTGACGTCTTTTACAGTGAAGCTTTAACCATGCATTATGAATCACCAGGCTTCATCTATTCAAAAACCCTAATTTAACCTCTCATTCTTCTTGGGAAGAAAAGTCCAAGGTGGAGTGGAGGGAACGTACATTTCTGCTCCTCCTCTGTGACAGTGGGCTGATCTCAAGTCAGCGTGTGTGGCTGCAGTAGCGCTGTTTGACTCAGTTCGGGCTCATATACGTGGGCGTCCGTCCTTCTTTCAAAATCACTGCAATGAACAACAACGAATGCGTTTTTTTGGGTCGCCGATCATCTTTAAGGAATAATAGCGATGACTTTCGCCCGACGACACGCCACGATCGCCGACGCAAGACGCGGATCGTCACCTGCGCGCGCGATGCGTAAAAGCGCACACAATGACAACGATATGCGCGCACTGCGGTTCCGCCGCGCTTAATCCGAATCTGGAAATGTGAAGTGTTTGGGATTAGGAGGCTGCTGGGGTGATGAGAATTGCCCTCCTTTGTTCGCGCAGATGAGGGTCTGACGTGTTCCCGAGGGGATTTTCAGTCGCAGTTCAAGCCCTGACACTGGCGAGTCGCTCAGAATCGCACACACACACCTACACACACATGCACACACACTCTCAAAGCTGCTATGACTTCCTGCATGCGTCCGTACTGTGATCTGATTGCTCTTCGCATGCTGCTGCTGCTCATCTCGGTGCTGCTCCTGTTCGTGAGGTCCAATTCGGGTGAGTTTGGATGATTATCGACACACTTTTTGTTGTGTGTTTCGTTGTTCTGACCTTGTTATCTTCCAGCAAGGTGCTTCGTAAATGACTATCTGATGGAAATGAATGAAATGTCAGTGTTTACATGCGAAACAAGTTGTCACGCTGTTTGTAAATGCCGGGCTTTGGGTCAAAACTTGACTCCGGACCACGAAACAAATCGTAAGTTTCTGTTTTTATGAAATTGAGATTTATACCTCACATGAAAACTGCGTAAATGAGCTTTCCTCTAAAGTGTGGGCTGAATGAATAGGACAATATTTGGCTGAGATACAGGTATTTGAATATCTGGATTCTGAGGGTTCAGGAAAAAATGACAATACTGAGAAAAAAACGCTTTTAAATTTGTGCAAATTGAGCAGCAATGCACATTAATGATCGTTTTTATATATTTACAATAGTAAATTTACTAAACATCTTAATGGAACATAATCTTAAATTAAAATTCTCATGACTTCTGGTTTAAATTGACATAGTTTTGACCTATACAGTTTTTTTTTTTTGGCTGTTAGCATAATAATTGACTGATTTTGGGCTTCAGGGTCAAATACAGTTGAAGTCGGAATTATTAGTCCCCCTTTGATTTATTATGTTTCTTTTTAAAATATTTTCCAAATGATGTTTAACAGAGCAAGGTAATTTTCACAGTATGTCTGATAATGTTTTTTCTTCTGGAAATTATTAGCCCCTTTAAGCTATTTTTTTTTTCTCGATAGTCTACAGAACAAATCATCCTCATACAATAACTTGCCTAAGTACCCTAACCTGCCTAGTTAACCTAATTAACCTATTTAGGCCTTTAAATGTCACTTTAAGCTGTATAGAAGTGTCTTGAAGAATATTGAGTCAAATATTATTAACTGTCATCATGGCAAAAATAAAATAAATCAATTATTAGAGATGAGTTATTAAAGCTATTATGCTTAGAAATATGTTTATAAATCTTCTCTCCGTTAAACAGAAATACTTCAGGGGCGAATAGATCTAACTTCAACTGTATTGACACATATATTTGTATCATTTTGTTTAGCAACAAGAAGTGAACACTGTGGCAGATTATAAATTCCGACTTGGGTCAAGTGTAACATGGATTTTAACAGAAAGATTGTGACAAGACCTTGTCATTTTTCATTAAATGTCAAATTTATGATTCAGTTTCTCTGAGATGTTTCTCGTTTAAGCAGTTTGACATTTATTTACTTATGAAAAGCACTTAATATCCTATATAAAAGCCTATATCTGAGTTTACAAAATTTTGAAGAGTATACTGCCAGCATTATGACTTAATGTTAACTAAACTCTAAATATTTACCGTTGAAGTAATAATCATGATAGCTTTAATAACTCATTTCTAATAACTGATTTATTTTATCTTTGCCATGATGACAGTAAATAATATTTGACTTGATATTCTTCAAGACACTTCTATACAGCTTAAAGGCTTAACTGGGTTAACAGGCAGGTTAGGGTAATTAGGCAAGTTTTTGTATAATGATGGTTTGTTCTGTAGACAGTTGAAAAAATATAGCTTAAAGTGGCTAATAATTTTGACCTTAAATGGTGTTTAAAAAATGTAAAACTGCTTTTATTCTAGCCGAAATAAAACAAATAAGACTTTTTCCAGAAGTAAAAATATTATCAGACATACTGTGGACATTTCCTTGCTCTGTTAAACATCATTTGGAAAATAATTAAAAAACAAAAAACTCAAAGCGGGCGAATAATTCTGACTTCAGCTGTATATAAAAGTTATGTGAAAAAGGAAACATTAAGAATACTTTTTAATAAAGTAGTAACACATCTTACAAATACTCAACTGTAGTGAATTAAACACAATCCATGATGAGGATAAGTAAATAAAGAATAATGAAATATTGCTGAATATTAAATGGTAATGTTATTGTGTTAACATTGTGGCCATGTTTATTGTTTACAATTGGCAATAAGATGCGTTTGTGTCTTCTTTAGTGCCAACTTATGATTCACACCTTAACACGAGGTGTAAAAAATTGTGGACATTATTAAAGAGCACTGGTCTCATTTATAAATGTGGCATATGCACAAAATAGCGGCGTAAACGTGCGTACGCCACTTCCCCCGCAAAAGTCTATAAAAAACTAACTTGAGTTGAGAATGTGCACAGCTGTAAATAAATACAAGTAACTTATATATTATTGACTCAGTTGGACCACTTTTACTCATATGAGGCATAATCACTAATAAATTCATTAAAATTTATTCCAGCGGACATTCACTTTTAGAAAGGTTTCTACACAAATTTTAGAAATATGAGTTATGAATAACTCATAACAAACACTGTATTAACGTTTAAGATAACCTTGTTGGAATATTTGGAGAATGTTATCGAGCTGGGAATAAATAAACTATATTTACTTTATATTTCTAATAAAATCAGCATTCGTATGTTTCCAATTGTGACAACTTGTTCCATACTGTCAATTCAATTCATCTTTATTTCTATAGCGCTTTTACAATGTAGATTGTGTCAATGCAGCTTAACATTGAAGTTCTAGTAAACTGAAACTGTGTCAGTCCAGTTTTCAGAGTTAAAGTTGAGTTGAGTTGAGTTCAGTGTGGTTTAATTTTCACTGCTGAAAGTCCAAACACTGAAGAGCAAATCTATCAATGCGCATCTCCACAAGTCCTAAACCAAGCAAGCCAGTGGCGTGAGGAACAAAACTTTACCAATTGACGAAAGTAAAGGAAAAAAAACCTTGAGAGAAACCAGACTCAGTTGAGCACGACCATTTATTCCTTGGCCAAACTTCTTGTGCAGAGCTGCAGTCTAGGCTCCGGAGGCTGAACAACACTGGACGTCCATCGTGGAGAAGCTGCAGGTGTGAAAAGGTCACTGGCTGGTGTACAAGCTGGGATCAATGCAGACACTTGTCTTTCACTGGGGTCTTTCAGGAATCAGTCTCATGCTCTCTACTCCTTCGTGACAGAGGATACAGCCTGGTCCAGGATTATGGAGACCTCTAGAAGTCCTCTGGTTTTGAACTGAGAGTGTGTCTGAGCCTCAGACATTATCAGGAAGGCTATTCCAGAGTTTAGGGGCCATAAATAAGAAGGCTTGACCTCCTTTAGTGGACTTTGCTATACTACCAGAAGCCTTGAGTTTTGAGATAAATGTGTACCTACACTAGGCATGGGACGATAAGCGGTTTCAAGGTTAAACATGGTTTGGATAAGTCATGTTTTTAAAAATACCAAAGTTTTCTGTCACACTGTTCCTACAGTATATTTACGACCCAGGCTCATTCTGAAAACGTAGTCCCGTAAACGTTTCTGGAGACCGCAAAATATGTCCTCGAAGGTACATATTTTTGCAGGTTTTGTTTTCGTGAATCCGCAAGAGGCCGCTATGTGCGCTTTTTTGCATCTTAAATGTCTCTCGCGAGTGCCGTTCACTTAGCCGTTAAGCACCAAAAGGAACGTCGTCATACCGCCCCGTAGTGTTCGCTTAAAAATGAAATGAAGCGCTACATATCTCCGACTACATAATTCACGGTCTTCAGAAACGTCCGCAGGACTACGTTTGCAGAATGAGCCTGGGTTGTATATTTAAGTTTTAATTGTTTCATTCAGTTTTTTAGCCTTTTAACCGCACACTGTTAGGTGATGCACAAACTGCGTTTTCATTGCTTATTATTTGTATTTGTATTTTATTAATTAAACCAAGAATATAAAGTATTTTTAGAAACATAAGAGCATTTGCCCACACTTTGTAGCTGCCAGCTTCTTGCATCTGTGTTTTCAGAAAAATTCCTTTCTGTGATCGGTCATGTTTCGCGCTCATTTATTTTACTGTATTTCGATATACAGCAAATTAAAAATGCTGTATTTTCCAAAATATTTCAAATGTTTCCTAAAATAAAAAAATATTCTGTTCAATAAGGGGGAAAATTTCGTTTTTTTAACCCAGACAATTAAAAAAAAAAAAAAATATATATATATATATATATATATATATATATATATATATTAGAACAGTAGTCATAATACAGTGAAACCGTGATATTTTTATCCAAGGTTATCATATTGTCAGAATCTTACACCGGCCCATACCTAACCTACACTATAAAAATACTTGTTAATAAACAGTTTCTGTATTTTGTGCTTTATTTATGGTTGTGAATTGCATTATGGGATGTTGATCTTTGCTGTGTCGACTTGTGATGTTAAAAATTCAACATTACAGTTTAACAAAGGGACTTTTATTGATATTTTAGTAGTTTGAGGATAATATAATATATAAGAAACATTCATTCATTCATTCATTCATTTTCAGCTTAGTCCCTTTATTAATCTGGGGTCGCCACAGTGCAATGAACCGCCAACTTATCCAGCACATGTTTTACGCAGCGGATGCACTTCCAGCTACTAGGAAAAAACATCCATACACGCTCATTCAAACATATACACTACATACAATTTAGCTTACCCAATACACCTACAGCGCATGTCATTGGACTTACGAGGGAAACCAGAGCACGAGGAGGAAACCCATGCAAATCATTATATAACATTTAAAAGTATTTTTAATAAATAATAAAAGTTTTTTGGTCATTATACTTGTTAAAGTAGTCTTTTTTGCAGATGAGGTCAAACTCTTGATAATACATTATATTGTGATTAAAGCAATATACGTTTTACATGTTTTACACAGCGGATGCCCTTCCAGCTGCAACCCATCACTTGGGAAAGTGTAAAAAATAATATATAGACAAATTAGTCTGTAAAAGAACTGAAAATCTACTAGCAGATTATTACAAGGTTATTGTAGTGTAAAATACACCACAATCCCAGACAATATATCACTTAAACTGATTAAAAATGTCAATAAAATAACATTCTCAAGGTTTAAAGTTTAAAGGTTCCCATAATGCATTTTAAAACCATAAATAAACTGCGAAAAATAAAAACATCAATCACAAAATACAGAAAACTGCTAATTTAGGTATGTTACTTGCATAAAAGTGCATGGTTGTGCACGATTTTCCTATTCTGCCTTGATATCTCTCCTCACATTTACTATTATTTGCATTCTTTCTCCGCACTCGGTGATTTGTTCATCTTTTATTTAAGACAGTTTCTCTGTAAACAGCGCTCTGACAGGGTCTGTGTCAGACACAAAGGCCCGCTGAAGATCTGAACACTCGCTCATTCATGTGTAAATGTGTGTGTTTCTCTGTGTTCAGCGGATAACCGTTGCCTGTCTGCCCTCATCTCCACATGTGAAGACTGTCTGAGACGCGGCCCTGAATGCGCATGGTGCTCTCAGGAGGTAATGTATGCCAGAGCGCCTATTGTTGGAGCTCGGTTTTGAGTGTGTGAAGTGCTCACGTTTATTCTGTAAAACACTCACACTAGAGCTCGAATCACTTGAATGTACTAGTGAATGTGGGAACTGGATACAGTGCTCATCACAAATCTCTCATTGTAATTAATATTTTCTCTAGGTAGCTTTACTATATTATTCTATTAGATTAGATTAGTCAGGGCTGAAGCCAAATCTGGAGCTCATCTGACAAAATAACTTACTATAACATGAATTTAAATGTATTCTCTTTCAATCTCTAAAGATTTTTGGTGATTAAAATATTACTTTAATAAATATATGCATTTAATGAATCGATTTTGTTTGAATGCTTTAAAATATATGACTTTTAATCACTGCGAAATGGATACAAATATACAATTTTAAAATAGGGTGTGCTCATTTATGCTGAACACTGTATTTTCAATGATTCAGTGTATCGTGATAATGAGCATTGCACAATATTGAACTTTTCATTTTCTTTTCGGCTTATCCCTTTGCTAATCATGGGTCGCCACAGCGGAATGAACCGCCAACTTAACCAGCTGCAACCCATCACTGGGAAACACCCATACACTCTCATTCACGCACATACACAACGCTTACCGAATTCACCTATAGCACATGTGTTTGGACTGTGGGGGAAACCGGAGCACCGGAAGGAAACCCACTCCAACACAAGGAGAACGTGCAAACTCCACACAGAAACACCAACTGACCCAGGAGTTTTAAATGTCGTAGGCCAGATTACCATGAAAATATTAATGTTGGAAAGTGAATTTTGTATTAATTTGTCAATCATTTGGCACAGTTCCGAACACTGTTGGAAAACAACAACCTACATACACTTAGGGTGCTTTCACACCTACACTTTTGTTTCGGAACGTATCTCGTTTGCCCTGTTAGCGCGGTTCGTTTGGCATATGTGAACAGGGCAATCGCTAGTAATCGCTAGCGCCAAAAGTAATCGCTCCGAGATCGCTTGAATGAGGTGGTCTCGGCTCGATTGAAACGAACCCTGGAGCGGTTCGATTGCAGTGAGAAAGCAAACGATCCGAGCGCGGTTATATCACAGTGTTTTATGGATATGTAATAGGCTTACGGCTATATGAAGAGAGAATTATGAGTGGGGCGGGAAGTTTCGCGAGTCTCCGGATGCCCGCAAACAAGTGATGATCTCCCGGTAATCTCGCGTCTCCCTCCTGGTCCTCAAATACGCATCATCGCGCACCCTTCTCACCCCTCCCCACCGCGTCTCTCCTCAGACACGTCGCACGCACCCTGTAAATCACCACCAAACCCCACCTCTCCTGACAGCTGAGCGGGACGCTGCTAAATAAACCCTGACACTCTGACCAATGTGAGGAGAGTTTACTCACACGTGACTTGTTTTAGCTCTTTTGGTCCGATTAGAAACTTTGCAGTGTGAAAGCGAACCGCTCCAAGAGCAAAGAGCAACAATGTAACAACTGTAATCTCTGTTTCAGAACAACTGAATCGATTCACAGGTGTGAACGCACCCTTAGAAGACACTGAATGATAAATAATTGTTCACGGTGTGGGTGTCACGGTGGTGAGGCTACACCCACACCGTGAACAATAGTTTATTTTTTATACTTTCAGTGTGTCCTATGCAAGAAAAAAAAGAAAGTCACTGGTTCGAGTCCCAGCTAGGCCAGTTGTCATTTCTGTGTGAAGTTTGCATGTTCTCCCAGTGTTGGCGTGGGTTTCCTTCGGGTGCTCCGGTTTCCCCCATAGTCCAAACACGTGCTCTATAGGGGAATTAAATAAGCTAAATTGGTCGTAGTGTATGTGTATGGGTGTTTCCCAGTACTGGGTTGCAGCTGGACATCCACTGTGTTACACATATGCTGGATAAGTTGGTGGTTCATTCCGCTGTGGCGACCCCTGATAAATAAAGGGACTAAGCTGAAGGAAAATGAATGAATGAACTAAACTCATATATTAGGCAAACACAACACTGGTTTAAAGCTAGATATTTTGCAGATTTTATTGAACCTACTCAATCAAGTTTGACATTTTTTCTCACACAAATAAAGCCTCATTCCTTCCCAAAAGAGAGTAAATCATACACTTGTCTGTTAAAGTGTGGTTGTGGTCTGGTCAGACTTTAATCAGTCTGTTTAAAGAGTTTTAACTTTCTCCTGTTTATTTTCCTGGGTCGGACGTTTCATTTGAATGCCGTCTTTGTAAGGAGAGTCCCAAATATTCTAGGGATTGTGGTTAAGAAAATAAGTTCATTAACTGGCTGCGGTGCCGGGCACCAGTCAGACTAATCCCTGACCGACATCTCAACAACAATCTTTTAGCTAAAGAGCTTTTCCACGCTCTGTGTGCTCTGAATAATGCCACCCTGCTCAACAGTTGGCTTATTTCTTCTGGCAGCAGGCTTTTGCGTTGACCCTTGACCTTTTTGATGGCTTGTTTATCTTGACAGAGGTTTCTGGACGGGGCTCATGTAAGCCAGCGATGCGGATCTGTGTCCGACCTGCGAGTCAGAGGATGTGAAGAGGAATTTATCGAGAA
The DNA here is from genome assembly GCF_052040795.2 of Danio rerio. Taxonomy (NCBI): domain Eukaryota; kingdom Metazoa; phylum Chordata; class Actinopteri; order Cypriniformes; family Danionidae; genus Danio; species Danio rerio. The sequence goes on from NC_141039.2 coordinate 2,766,649, forward strand.
CCCGAAAGTGAAAGTGGAAGTGAACGCCACCATCAGCAGCTCACAGGTGGCACCAAGAGAAATCACCATCCACCTACGACCAGGTAACAGCTAAGTCAGATCCTAAACGTGCCATGCAAACCACTTAACCAATGAAGAACTGCCATAGCAACACATCTTAACAACCTTCATGTAGACCCTAGCAATGCTTTAGCAGCCGTAAATACCTTATAAACCAGGACACCTGAGCAACCTCACAGTTATGACAACCACTAGCAACACCTTGGCAACTCAAAACATTTTAGAAATAACAACACCTTAGCAACTCCCTGGTAACCACTAAGTACACACTTAGCTAACCCTCTAGAAACCAGAACAACTTAGCAACCTCACAGCAACACCGTGACGGCCAACAAGAACAGCCTTAACAACCAAAATGCACCACATAACAGTGTCAGTATATGCAGAACACATTAGAATATCAATGCCATGGTAACCACCGAAGACACCCAACAACTTTTTAGCAAGCACCCTAGAAACCAGTATCTTTAGAAACCTCACAATAACAGCTATCAAGGACACCCTGGCAACACCTTAGCTAACAGAAATACCTTATATACAAGAACATCATAGCAACCTATCAGCAACACTACAACAACCACTAAGAACAACCTAGCAAAGCGTCTCTAACTCAAAACACCTTGGCAACTTCATCGGTATACCACAACAACCACCAGGAGTACCCTAGCAACAGTTTAGCAACCCAAAACAACTCACATGACAAGTAATTTCCTGACAACCAACAAGAACACAAGCAACACCAAAGTAAAAGTTACGTAGTAACTTAGCAACCTTACAGCAACACTATGGCGATCAACTAGAACATACTTAGCAACCCAAAACTCTTTAGCACAACATAACAGTGTCAGTGTATGCAGAACACATTAGAATAACAATGCCATGGTAACCAGCAAAAACACCTAAAATGTTTTAGTAAATACCCTAGAAACCAGAGTCTTTAAAAACTTTACAGCAACACCACAACTGGCATCAAGAACACTCCTTAGCAACCAACCTTAGAAACAAGAACACCACAGCAACAATAAAACAACCAATAAGAACACCTTAGCAAATCATTACCAACTTAATGCACCTTATAAACCAGAACACCTTGGCAACTCCCTGACAACCTAGAATAACACTTTAGCAACTGCATAGCAACACCATTACTACCCATTAAGAACAGCCTTAGCACCCCCCCCCCCCCCCCCCCTTCAGTTCGTGACAACCCCCACCCCCCTCACTCTTCTTTAAATATATTTTATCCTGCACATGCCCCTTGGATAGTCTGTGCACGGGGCTGGTGATGACGTCATTTCCTGTCTCAGGCAGCGAGGCGAGGTTTGTGATCGAAGTTCAGCAGTTGGAACGATACCCAGTGGATCTGTACTATCTTGTGGACGTCTCGGCCTCCATGCAGGACAACCTGGATCGGCTGAAGACGGTGGGTTTGGCTCTGTCTCATCAGATGAAGCAGCACTCCAGTGACTTCAGAGTGGGCTTCGGCTCTTTCGTGGATAAACCAGTGTCTCCATACATCGACGTGCACCCTTCTAAACTACTCAACCCCTGCAGGTAAACACACTGGATCCCAGACTGTTGAAATACATTACGTTGTGACTGCATTGATGATAATTCTGTTTGATTACTCTAGTGATGTAAAATTGAGTTTAAAATAATTGTTATAATTTAATATTATAATTAATAAAACAACATAAATAATAAAACTGTAAGAATTAGTAAGCCTATTAATAGTTATAATATAATATAATTAATATATATATACAAAATAATTAATGTTATATTATATTATATTATATTATATTATATTATATTATATTATATTATATTATATTATATTATATTATATTATATTATATTATATTATATTATATTCAGGTATATTACATCATATGTTATTTCATTACATTACAATATATTATATTATAGGATATTATATTGCATAATATTTTGTACATTACATGAATAATTTACAATTAATAAATATATAATTAAAAAAGATTATATTATATTATATTATATTATATTATATTATATTATATTATATTAATAAGTAAAATTATAATTAATGCTATATTATATTAATAAGTAGCCTATTAATAATTAAAATGTAAAATTTATATTATATTATATTATATTATATTATATTATATTATATTATATTATATTATATTATATTATATTATATTATATTATATTATATTATATTAATAAGTATAATTATAATTAATAAATATAATTAATAAGTAAAATTATAATTAATGCTATATTATATTAATAAGTAGCCTATTAATAATTAAAATGTAAAATTTATATTATATTATATTATATTATATTATATTATATTATATTATAATATATTATATTATATTATATTATATTATATTATATTATATTATATTATATTATATTATATTATATTATATTATATTATATTATATTATATTAATAAGTATAATTATAATTATAATTATAATTATAATTATAATTATAATTATAATTAATAAATATAATTAATAAGTAAAATTATAATTAATGCTATATTATATTAATAAGTAGCCTATTAATAATTAAAATGTAAAATTTATTTTATATTATATTATATTATATTATATTATATTATATTATATTATATTATATTATATTATATTATATTATATTATATTATATTATATTATATTATAAAGGGACTAAGCTGATATAATTTTCATATAGGCTTTCACATAGACATGCCAGTTGATTCTCAAGTCCTTGAGTTCTTCTGTAAATATTATTATTACTGTGTCGCTGTGCACTTAACGCTTCTGAGTTGAGATTAGAATTGCACAACTCAGGTTTTTGGATAAAGAGATGTTTTGTCCTCATTGTTCAGACGGTATCTGTTATAAAAGCTTTTTGTTGCCTTTGATGAAGGACATGATTTTTTTTTTCTGGAAAATCTTGACCTTGATTATGACATAAATAATAAGGGAATGTGAAAAGAAAGATCGAAAATGTTCAGAATATATGTTTCATTAGCTTTCTTTTACTTTTTTATTTTTAATATTTTTACAATTATTTTTAATTAAAATAGCATATAAATTTTATTATTATTATTATTATTATTATTATTATTTTATTATTATTATTATTATTAATATTATTATTAGTACTAGTAGTATTAGTAGTAGTATTATTATATTTTATAATATGACACAAGTATTACACATTGTTTTATTAAAGTAATTGTAATCATTTTAGTTACTAGTATACAGTATATTATTATTACTTATAATTTTTATTGTTATATTTTTTCATTATCCTTTTTGATTTATTTTTGGTGCTTCTAAAATTAATGTTAATTAATGTTTGTAACTTTTGTCTATATTTAACAAATTAATAAATGTATTTATTTTATTAATGTTTTTATCATTTAATTTTGTTCATCATTTTTTATTCATCTGTTTATTTTTATTATTTTATTTTATTTTATTAATTGTTTTTTTATACATCAGTTTATTTTTTATTATTTTATTTATTGTTTTTTGTTTATCTGTTTATTTTTTATTATTTTATTTTATTTATTATTTTTTGTTCATCAGTTTATTTTTTATTATTTTATTTTATTTATTGTTTTTTGTTTATCTGTTTATTTTTTATTATTTTATTTTATTGATTTATTTTCGTTCATCAGTTTATTTTTTAATTTATTTTATAATTTTGTTTTATTCATCTGTTTATTTTTATTATTTTATTTTATTTGTTATTTTTTAATAATCTGTTTATTTTTATTGTTTTATTTTATTTATTGTTTTTATTCATCAGTTTATTTATTTATTTATTTTATTTATTGTTTTTGTTTATCTGTTTATTTTTTATCATTTTATTTTAATAATTGTTTTTATTCATCTGTTTATTTTTATTATTTTATTTTATTTGTTGTTTTTATTCATCTGTTTCTTTTTATTGTTTTGTTTCATTTATTGTTTTTATTCATCAGTTTATTTTTATTATTTTATTTATTGTTTTTTACTCACCTGTTTATTTTTTATTTTTTATTTTGATTATTGTTTTTATTCATCTGTTTTTTATTATTTTATTTTATTTATTGTTTTTTACTCACCTGTTTATTTTTTTATTTTAATTATTGTTTTTATTCATCTGTTTTTTTATTATTTTATTTTATTTAGTGTTTTTTATTCATCTGTTTTTTATTATTTTATTTTAATAAGTGTTTTTTATTTATCTTTTTATTATTTTATTTATTGCTTTTTACTCATCTTTTTATTTTTTATTATTTAATTGTATTTAGTGTTTTTTTTGTTTTTTTTATTATTTTATTTTATTTATTGCTTTTTACTCATCTTTTTATTTTTTATTATTTTATTTTATTTATTGTTTTTTATTCATCTGTTTATTTTAATTATTTAATTTTATTTAGTGTTTTTTATTAATTTGTTTATTTTTATTATTTTATTTTATTTATTGTTTTTTGTTCATCTGTTTGTTTTTGTCATTTTATTTTATTTATTGTTTTTTGTTCATCTGTTTATTTTTATTATTATATTTTATTTATTGTTTTTTATTCATTTATTTAAAAATATTTTTATTTTATTTGTTTTATTTTTAGCTTTTTTTACTGTTACTAAAGCAATTTGTTTTACAGTTTGAGTGACTTTAGAGCAAAAGTTTGTCTAAACTGTTTTAAAATCCCGGAGATGTGCAGTAACAATGAAGCAGTACCGGTGTGTCAGTGTTTGTGTGTGTGCATGTGTGAGTGTGTGTGTGTGTGTGTGCATGCATGTGTGTGTCCAGCTCACTGACCTCCGTGTCTCTCTCTCTCTCTCTCTCTCAGTGAATACGAGGTTCACTGCAGACCGGCTCACGGCTTCATCCACGTCCTCCCCGTCACCCAGAACATGAGCGAGTTCACCAGAGTGATCCAGGAGCAGAGGATCTCAGGAAACATGGACACACCGGAGGGAGGCTTTGATGCCATGCTGCAGGCCACCGTCTGCCAGGTACAACAACACACCTCAGATCTGCAGAAAACACACACACCAATGGAAAATCACCATCTGTTATTATAGGTCTGAGATACTGTAACAGGACACGAATTTCATTACAACTACAAAAATGGGCAATTAAAAAACTACAAACATGGCGGATGGACTGTTATAGGCTTTGGTAAAGGGATTTAAATAATTTATAGTTTATATCTAAACTTATGAAATATGTTTCGTTATCTGTGTTTATTTGCTTTTGGAAGCAACATTGTTAACTTTTATGAAGGTATGTTTGGCCATTAACTTTTGAATGGATATTGAAGGGTATAAAATAGTTAAAAACAATATACAAATACAATGTAATTTTTTGCATAAAATAAGAAAATATTCTGTTTCTAAAATGTTTATATTCATTTTTAGACACAATACCAAACTTTGGAAGTGTTTAGAAATCAATCAAAGGTATTTGGTGGAATAACGCTGATTTAATTTAATTTAATTTAATTTAATTTAATTTAATTTAATTTAATTTAATTTAATTTAATTTAATTTAATTTAATTAAAAAAATTTTTATTTAATTTAATTTAATTTTGTTTTTTATTTTAATTGTTGTTTTATTAATTTAATTCTATTTCTTTAATTGAATTAAATTAATTTAATTTAATCTTTATTTAATTGAATTAAATTTTCATATTTTTAAACATTTTTACATTTAATTTAATAAAATTTTATTTTTTAATTTAAATTTTTAAAAATTTTTATGTAATTGTTTTGATTTTGTTAAATTAAATTTAACTTAATTTTATATTATTTTAAATTTTATTTAATTGTATTTTATTATAAATCTTAAATATATATGTTATTATTATTATTTTATTTATTTTTTTATTTAATTTAATCTTTTTATTTATTTATTTATTTATATTTAATACATTTTTAATTTGCAATTATTTTTATTTTATTTATTTATTTATTTAATTTTAATTTATTAATTTTAATTTATTTGCAATTTTTTTTTATTTAACTTAATTAAAAAAAAATTATTGACCAAGTGCCTTTTTTTTAAATACTTGAAAGAAATGTTATTTGGTTCATTGTTATGTTATTTAATTATTTAATGTTATTTTTTATTTTTAAATAATTAAATAATTAAGATGAAATGAATGTCAAAGTTTTTACTTAAACTTCAACTCATACCTAATAAACTCCATAAAGCCTGACAAAATGAATTTTAAAGTGGTATGTTAATTTCTATGTATATGTATTTACTATCATTATTTATGATCATGTTTTGTTGTTGCAGAGCAGAAATGGTAAGTCAGCACTCTGCATGGTTTGAGCAGTGATTCAGCAGTGTGTGTAGTGGAAACAGTGTGTGGCGTGACATGAACATGCTGATGTTGTTAGTATTTGTTCAGATTCCTCACTGATGATTTGAGCAAAGCAGTCTCTGCCCTCTGTGTTTGTGCATATATGGAGAGTGGGAAAACCTTTAAATCTGTGTGTGTTAGCATGACTGTTCCTGTGTCATCGGGACGGGTTTTCTCTGGTGGTCTCAGCGGAGCCTGCATGTCTCAGGTTTTCTCTGGGAACGGGAACAATGCCTGAAGAGGCGATGAGTGTGTCCTAATTCATTTTTGTAAGCAAGTACATACTTCTAAGTGTGTGACATAACAGTAGGCAAGCTTTAGCACAAAAATACTGCATCGGGTCTGTTGCTTAGTTACAGGGCCTGTCAATCATCATGTCACATCCTCCACATTTGTTTTAAAATACATTTTGCAGTGTGTTATAGGGAATATTTGACTATGCATGTATGTGAGCTTCAGATTTTTTCCAGAAGTAACGTCCAAATTAACGTTAGCATCTGTTAGCTTTAACTGATTAATTATAGGTGCTATGGTTACACAACAGGTAAGGTAATTAGTCTGCTGTGGTAATTCTTTCTATGGTAACTCAATATCTAAAGTGATTAATTTTGTTGTGGTAATTTTATAGTTGCTATGGTAACAGAACAACTATAGTAATTCGTCTGTTGTGGCAATTCTATCGGTGCTATGGTAACAACAACTATAGTAACTAATCTCTTGTTGTGATTCTATAGTTGCTATGGTAGCATAACAGCTATATAATAATTATTATGTTGTTGTTATTCTATAGTTGCTAAGGTAACAGAACAACTATAGTCATTTAATTTGTTGTGGTAATTCTATAGTTGCTATGGTAACACAACAGCTATAGTAATTAATCTGTTTTGGTAGTTCTATAGTTGCTATGGTAACACAACATCTATAGTAATGAATCTGTTGTCATAATTTTATAGTTGCTATGGTAACAACAACTATTGTAACCAATCTCTTGTTGTAATTCTGTAGTTGCTATGGTAACACAACAGCTGTAGTAATTAATCTGTTGTGGTAATTCTATAGTTGCTATGGTAACAACAACTATAGTAACGAATCTCTTGTAGTAATTCCGTACTTGCTATGGTAACATAACAGCTGTAGTAATTAATCTGTTGTGGTAAATTCTATAGTTGCCATGGTAACAACAACTATAGTAACTAATCTCTTGTTGTAATTATATAGTTGCTATGGTAACACAACAACTATAGCAGTTTATCTGGTGTGGTACTTCTATTGTTGCTATGGTAACAAAACAGCTATAGTAATGAATCTGTTGTCGTAATTGTATAGTTGCTATGGTAACAACAACTATTGTAACTAATCTCTTGTTGTAATTCTGTAGTTGCTATAGTAACACAACAGCTATAGTAATTAATCTGCTGCGGTAATTCTATAGTTGCTATGGTAACAACAAGTATTGGAACTAATCTCTTGTTGTTATTCTATAGTTGCTATGTAACACAACAACTATAGTAATTTATCTGTTGTGGTAATTCTATAGTTGCTATGGTAACATAACAGCTGTAGTAATTAATCTGTTGTGGTAATTCTATAGCTGCCATGGTAACAACAACTATTGTAACTAATCTCTAGTTGTAATTCTGTAGTTGCTATAGTAACACAACAGCTATAGTAATTAATCTGCTGCGGTAATTCTATCGTTGCTATGGTAACAACAAGTATTGGAACTAATCTCTTGTTGTTATTTTGTAGTTGCTATGGTAACACAACAGCTACATAGTAATTTATCTGTTGTGGTTATTCTATAGTTGCTATAGTAACAACAACCATGTTGTTGGGAATAACTGGCACATTTTTAGATTCTCTCCTATTTCAAGAATACCCCAAAGCCATTTGCCATTTTCGAACACACTGCAACAAATGTGTATTTGATTAGAACTACAAATTTAGGTAGAAAAACTACAAACATGGCAGATGTGTAGGAATGAGGGTTAAAGGGATAAGATATAAAATATTTATTCAAGTGATTCCAATTTTTTATGTGCCTTTTGTTGTTGTTGTTGTTGTTGTTGTTGTTGTTGTTGTTGTTGTTGTTGTTGTTGTTGTTGTTGTTATTGTTGTTGTTGTTGTTGTTGTTGTTGTTTTAATAACTAAGAAAAATATATTATGGAAATTAGTGACTACCTATTTCCAACATTCTCCAAATATATTATTTTGAGTTTAAAACAAGAAGGAAACTAAAAAAATTCAAAGTAACTAAAGGGTGAGTAAACGATGCCAGACTTGTTTTTATTTTTGGGTGAACTTTCTCTTTAATCTAATAATTTTAGATGTTTAAATGATAATTAATTCACATGTAACCTTGATTTTTGAATGCATAATTAATGCCGACTCATTCTCTGCATGATGACATTAATTCTGAGGGAATTGGGGAGGACGTGACTAGATGATTCACAGGCACGTAACCAAGCAACAGAACACTATTCTGTTACATACTCAAAAGTAAATACTTTTTTCACTAATAGCAATTACATAGGGTGCTACACTTTCAGGGTGCAGTATAAATAAATGAATTGGGACACAGCATTGAAAGCAACACACAGTCACTGATTAGATGATAAAGATCTATTTTATGATGACTGAAATCGCTAAATGCAGAATGTTACGTTTTCACACACATGCACAAACTGCGTGTATTCTGTCTGCGCTGCATGAGCTTGATTTGTGGCGCCACCTGTTGGAGTGTTTTGATGGTCATGTTTCAAAGGTCATAACCTGAGCATGAGCTTATCGACAGTTAGATTTTTGCTCCTTTTGTTACACAGATTTCTCTCTACACACATCAACCTGCTTTCTGTGCATATAACATCCCATAACGCAATTCACAAGCTTAAACATATGGAAAACACTTTTGTAAATCACAAAAATATGGAAGCATTTTTTACAGTGTAGTATTGAGGACACTAGTTTGTAAACTGGCACACAGGCAGCATCAAAAAGAAAGTGAAGCGCTGAATCAGCCTGATGATGTCATCGCCGCTTCAGGAGGCTTCACATCAACAAAGCCTTTTTATTGCGTCCGGCTGCTGCTGGGATTTTTCCCTGTGAGTTACAGTGTGAGCTGATAAACTGTAGCCGGAGCCGTGGGCCAGTGAACAGCCTTGAATGAGTTTCAGTCTCCAGCGTGTCTCTCGGCAGCCTCCCTGAAGCAGAAACTGAAAGAAGCTTGATGTTTGCGTTGGCTTTCTCTCGCGCTCTGACCTTCGCTCTTATGGCCCTCAGGTGGAATATTCCTTCTGCTTGAACTTTTCTCTCCTTGTGTCGCTTCGCTTGAGTTACGCAGGTGCTTCCCATATGAAAAAACACTGTAGTCATTTAAAGTGAATACTGTGGTCTTTTGAACCATACTATAGTGAAATACATGACTTAATCTGTTGAAGTTATTCTTTAGTTGCTATGGTAACACATCAACTTTCGTAATTAATCACTTGTGGAAATTCTATAGTTGCTATGGCAACACAACAACTATACTAATTTATCTGTTGTGCTAATTCTATAGTTGCTATGGCAACACAACTACTATACTAATTTATCTGTTGTGGTAATTCTATAGTTGCTATGGCAACACAACTACTATACTAATTTATCTGATGTGGTAATTCTATAGTTGCTATGGCAACACAACTACTATACTAATTTATCTGTTGTGGAAATTCTATAGTTGCTATGGCAACACAACAACTATACTAGTTTATCTGTTGTGCTAATTCTATAGTTGCTATGGCAACACAACTACTATACTAATTCATCTGATGTGGTAATTCTATAGTTGCTATGGCAACACAACAACTATACTAATTTATCAGTTGTGGTAATTCTGTAGTTGCTAGGGCAACACAACTACTATACTAATTTATCTGATGTGGTAATTCTACAGTTGCTATGGCAACACAACAACTATACTAATTTATCTGTTATGGTTATTCTGTAGTTGCTATGGCAACACAACTATACTAATTCATCTGTTGTGGAAATTCTATAGTTGCTATGGCAACACAACAACTGTACTAATTTATCTGTTGTGGTAATTCTGTAGTTGCTAGGGCAAAACAACTACTATACTAATTTATCTGATGTGGTAATTCTATAGTTGCTATGGCAACACAACAACTGTACTAATTTATCTGTTGTGGTTATTTTGTAGTTGCTATGGCAACACAACAGCTATACTAATTCATCTGTTGTGGTAATTCTATAGTTGCTATGGCAACACAACAACTGTACTAAGTTATCTGTTGTGGTAATTCTATAGTTGCTATGGCAACACAACAACTATACTAAGTTATCTGTTGTTGTAATTCTGTAGTTGCTATGGCAACACAACAACTATACTAATTTATCTGTTGTTGTAATTCTGTAGTTACTATGGCAACACAACAACTATAGTAATTCATCTGTTGTGGTTATTCTGTAATTGCTTTGGTAACACAACAACAATCATAATATAAACAAATGCCCTAATCCTATAGATTTCTACAACTATAGTGTAAATTATACTACAATACACCACAGTTTACTGTAGTAAATCTAAATTATTTTACAGTCTCCTGTAGAATTACCAACGTGTTGTAAATGCTATGTGTATTATACCTTTTGAAGCAAGGTTAATAAACACTGTAGTGTTTACTGTATACAACTATAGTAATTTATAGTATGTGGGTTGCTGTTCTGTACCTCAGGGCTGTGAGTTTTTAAAAATAGTTCCTGTTGGCATCTGCTCAGGATTTGTGGTTAAACATTAGTCATTCTGGCAGTGAAACGCTGGACTGATGCAGTTTGTCTTGAATTAGTAAGACAGGGTCAGGTCCAAAAAACTCCCCTCAAGTCTTTTACGACTGATGTTATGAGAAGTTATTTGTTTGCTTGTTTGTTTATATTATATTATTTATTAAATTTTTTGTTTGTTTGTTTGTTTGTTTGTTTATATTATATTATATTATATTATATTATATTATATTATATTATATTATATTATATTATATTATATTATATTATATTATATTATATTATATTATATTATATTATATTATATTATTTGTTTGGTTGTTTATTTTTATTGTTTATCTATCTATCTATCTATCTATCTATCTATCTATCTATCTATCTATCTATCTATCTATCTATCTATCTATCTATCTATCTATCTATCTATCTATCTATCTATCTATCTATCTATCATCCATCCATCCATCCATCCATCCATCCATCCTAATTATTTATTTATTTTTATTATTTATTATGATTTATTTTTATGATTTATTTTTATTATTAATTTATTAATTTATCTATTTTTATCATTTATTTATTTTTATATAATTTTTTTATATGATTTTAAATGTATTTTTATAGTTTGTTTATTCATGTATTTATTTTTATTATTTATTTAGTTAGTTATTTATCTATCTATTTATTTATTTTTATTATACATTTATTTATTTTTATTGTTTATTTATTTGTATTATTTATGTATTTTTATGATTTTATTTATTATTTATTTTTATCATTTATTTATTTATTTTCTGTTTATTTTTTATTATTTGTTTGTTTGTTTATTTATTTTTACACAGGAAATATGTGTTTACTTATCCTTTTTATTCGTTTGATTTATATGTAGTATATATTTAATTTATTTTATTAAATATCATTATTTGTTTGTTTTTAGCATTTATTTAGACATTTATTTCTTTTAAATTTTTATCTATCATCTATCTATCTATCTATCTATCTATCTATCTATCTATCTATCTATCTATCTATCTATCTATCTATCTATCTATCTATCTATCTATCTATCTATCTATCTATCTATCCGTCCTTCTATCTATCTATCTATCTATCTATCTATCTATCTATGGATGCATTATTGTTTTCAACTCTATAACTTGCATTTTTCAAAGCGAGTCATCAAAGTTATGAATCAGCACATATGATCTCCTTCTCCTCAGTTGAGTCCGTCAGTGCTCATCCCGCTGACCTGTGCAGTTGCTCTTGCATTAGTAACTCATTAGTGTTTATGATGTGATCCTGCTGAGCTGACTTTCCCTCCACACTCTTCTGTAATGTGTGCAGAAGGACATCGGCTGGCGTCCAGAAGCCAAGCATCTGCTACTGGTTATGACGGATCAGCCTTCACATCTGGCTCTGGACAGTAAACTGGCTGGTATCGTGGTTCCTCATGACGGCCGCTGCCACCTAGAGGACAACGTCTACTCTCAGACCAGCACTATGGTGAGAGGAGCAACACAATGACACTCAATTTGACACACACACTGATTCATAACACTCGACAACACACACACACACACACACACACAACTGTGTTAAACTTTTATAGTATCTATCTGTAAACAAGCCAAATACTAAAACAAACTAGCAAAAGCATAGGTGTAGGTTTGAAGACTGTAGTCGTTGATAACAAAAAGTACAGTGGTAGTATGGTGATATTCAAAAAAATATGTATTATTAATATTTAACTAAAGATAATAGTAATAATAATAATAATAATATATGTTATTATTACTATTATTATAATTATTATTGTTGTTGTTGTTGTTGTTGTTATTGTTATTATTACTATAAATATTAATTTAATTTAAATATTAAGTGTTGTTTTTATAATATTGTTTTATTTATATTTGTATTATTTTTTATTAGTTAGTATTAATTAAATTAATTTGTTTTATTATTTTAAAATAACAAATTGTATGTATCTATCAATCTAAATTCATCTTATTCATCATATTTATTTTATACTTTAGAGTACTTATTTCTTGTTAAATATTACATAGTTATATTTTAGTTCTTAATTTTAACCGTATTCATTATTACATTATATACTAAATATTATATACATTATTAAATACATTATTTTATTTTATTTTATTTTATTTTAATTATTGATCTTAATGCATCTTATTCATCATATTTATTTATTTATTGTTATTATTTTTCATTTATTCCAGGGATTATTTTATTTATGGATCTAAATGCATTTTATTCATCATATTTATTATTATTATTATTATTCATTTGTTCAAGATATTGTTTTATTTATTTATCTAAATGCCTCTTATTCATCATATTTATTTATTTATTATTATTATTATTACTATTCATTTATTCAAAGGATAATTTTATTTTATTTATTGATTTAAATTCGTCATAATTATTTGTTTATTTATTTAATACTATTATTATTTTTAGCACTCAATTAAAACCAAATATTTTTTTCATTGGATTCACTTTTATTTTATTTTATTTTATTTTATTTTATTTTATTTTATTTTATTTTATTTTATTTTATTTTAAATGGCTTTTAATTTCACTTAATAGCAAAATGCTTGTGCTGAATAAATATTATCCTATAATATCGACATGGTTCCTTAAAGTACAAAAACAACACAACACAACCATGCCTGAAAAGTATGTGAATATAGTTTTTGTTGAGATATACTATAATACTTAAAGATTAGCATTATAATGATGGTACTAATAAATGAAGCGTAGTGCAGACACTATCATTTAAGCACAACAGTCATATTTCTGGCCTGTTTGCAGCACATTGAGGGTTTATCCTGATGATTTATCAATGAAAACGTGACAGCAGAATCAGATGTATGAACATACACTCATATATGTGTTATAATGAGTGTTTGGTGTAACAGTTGTGTGTGCGCGTGTGTGTTGTTGTTCAGGAACACCCGACAGTCGCTCAGTTGGCGGAGAAGCTTCTGGAAAACAGTATTTACTCCATCTTCGCTGTGGATCATCTGCAATATCAGTGGTATGAGGTAATTTCTCTGGCTCTTTTTTTCTGCAGAATCAGGCAGTGATTTTTGGGGAACACAATGGTCATGAAGAAGCTGCTTTAAAGGGGGCCTATTATGCAAAAATCACTTTCACAAGGGGTTTAAACACAGTTGTGCATATAAAGTTAAGCAACAGTGTGTGAATATAAGCAGCCTCTAAGGGTAAACATTTATTAATTGTATTTTTTTATAATCACACTTGATCAAAACAGTCTGCAGAAACACTTGGATTGACATTCTCCCTTTGTATGATGTCATCAGAGGGGGAAAGCCCCGCCCACTAGTGAACATCTCTCTCTCTTTAGCATAGGACGTTAGTCCTGTTTAGAATCTTCCACTATGCTGCTCATTTGTAGCTCCGCCCTCTTCTGAAAAGAGCAAAATCTCATTTGCATTTAAAGCAACAGTCACCAAAACACCACAATTAGGATGAAAGCCTAAAAGGGTCAGTTTCAGAGAGTTTTAAAACATTATCTGAGTGGCATTTTGAACTGAAACTTTACACACACTCTAGGGACATCAGAGACTTATTTTACATCTGGTAAAAGGGGCGTAATAGGTCTCCTTTAAGAAATCTGTGCACAAGGAATTAAAGAAATATTTAGGAATGAATGTTACTCAAAGGGACAGTTCACCCAAAAATGAGCATTCATTTGTTTGCTCATCCTTCATTTGCTTCTTACCTTTATAAGTTTCTGTTTTCTGCTGAACACAAAATAAGAAATTTCAAAGAATGTTGGAAACCTGTAACCACTGACTTCCATAGTATTTTTTTGTCTTGTGGAAGTCAATGGTTACCGGTTTCCAACATTGTGTAAAATATCTTATTTTGTGTTTGATAGAATACAGAAACTCATAAAGCTTTAGAAACCACTTAGAGGTGAGTAGATAATGGGTAAATTTTTATTGATGAGGGAACTATCCCTTTAAATTTAACAGAGAAAATAACGTTAATGCATCGCCACATTAGTCAAACAGAAATTGCAAATATTTAAAGTGAATAAAACTGAAAAAAGGCTAAATTAGTGTATTTATATACAGTAGCAGATTTCATAAATAAGGGTGATTCAGAGTAAACTTCTAATGAAAAAAATAATTAAACATATAATTTAAAAACAAACAAGTTGAAGAGTAAAAAAAAGATTTATATCAGAACCAACATAACCTGATTGATTGATTGATTTATTAATTTATTATTATCCTGATTATTATTATCCTAATTATCCTATATATTATTATCCTAATTATCCTATTATCCTATTATCCTAAATTAATTATTAATTAATTTAATTTATTTATTTATTTATTTATTTATTTATTTATTTATTTATTTATTTATTTATTTATTTATTTATTTAGCATTTTAATTTTAATCTACTTTTGCCCAAATTAAACTACATTAAAATTTGAAATATTTTAACTGTATTTAAAAAAAGTTTGATATGTTTTATTTTATGTAGCAAAACTCTTTAATTTTGTACCTGCCCTGGAGTTAAACACTGACCAGCTAGTAAGTTTCTCAAGCAAATTACTTCAGCTGTGATTTTTAGACATTTTTGCTGCAAAGTGACCATTTGTAAAACATTATTGAGAAATCAGCTTTTATTAACAGTTTAAAAGAGTTTTTTATTTTATTTTCTGTTTTAATTTTTAATTTTAGTCATTTTTCGTGGTTTGCTCAAACATTCACTCATATATTTAACCACAATCCACTTCCTGACAGTGTTTACCACATCTGCTGTGTTACTGTAAACACGTTTCTCCTTGTTTTCACAAACTCAGTGATGAATCTGCGTGATTTTTCTGTGGAGCTGAACTCGTTGTCATGTTTTCTTGGGAACAGGATTTAGTGGATCTGATTCCTGGAAGTTACGTGGGTCGACTGTTTCCCAAAGCATCTAATCTGAAAGATCTAGTAGTGCAAGCCTACAAGGTAAACCACAACGCTTTCACTTTCACTGTAAGATAAGAAGTAAACATCTTATTCCCTACATTACTTCAAGGACGATCTGAACAGAAGTTCCCAAAAGTTTCATAACGCTCAGTTTCAGTAAGAGGAAAAACACTGGCTGTGATTCCAGCATGCGTTTACAGGAACACTCCACTTTTTAAAACATAAATAGGCTCTCATAAAGTTAAATAGTTGATTTTACAATTTTTTTAATCCATACAGCCAATCTCTGTGTCTGGCGGGAGCAGTTTTAGCTTAGCTTAGCAAAATGAATTGAATCAGATTAGACCATTAGCATCTAGCTAAAAAATGGCCAAAGAGTTTTGATAATTTAACTATTTAAAGCTTGATCATTTACTAAGACCAATAGTAAAAATAAAAGAAATTCAGCTAATGATGAAACTGTACTATCCAGGATAATAATCAAAGATGAGAATGAGTGTATACTGTAGTTCCTATAACCATATATCAGCCTAAAAAATAGCACCGTTTCATTTTCCATCTGTCTTAATACACGATGTAACTACAGAAGAGTCAAGCTTAAAATAGGAAAATTATCAACACTTTTTGGTCATTTATGAGCGAGATGCTAATGGTCCAATTCGATTCAATGAATTATGCTAAGCTAAGCTAAAAGTGCTTGCTCCAGACTCAAGGATCGGCTGAATGGATTTTAAAAAGTGTAAAACTCAACTGTTTAACTTTAGGAGAGCTGTAAAATGGAAATAAAGTGTAGAATTCCTTTAAAAATAAAAAAAGAATAATCTCTAGAATCTCTGTGATTCCAGCGTGTGTTTACAGGAACACTCCACTTATTTAAAATATAAATAGGCTCATTTCACAGCTTTCATTAAGCTAAATAGTTGACATTTTTTTAATCCATTCAGCCAACATCCAGGGCTGACGGGAGCACTTTTAGCTTAGCTTAGCATAATGAATTAAATCAGATTAGACCATTAGCATCCTGCTAAAAAAATGCCCAGAGTTTTGATGATTTAACAATTTAAAGCTTGACTCTTCTGTGGTTACATCGTGTACTAAGACCAATAGAAAACTTTAATTTAAATTTTCTAGGCTGATATAGGAACTATACTCTCATTCCAGCATAATAATTAAGGATGAGGATGATAATATAGTTCCTATTGCCATATATCAGCCTAGAAAATAGAAAGGTTTCATTTTCTTCTTCGTGCATACTTAGTACTCAGTGTGAAACTACATAAGAGTCAATTCATTCATTTTCTTGTCAGCTTGGTCCCTTTATTAATCCGAGGTCGCCACAGCAGAATGAACCGCCAACTTATCCAGCATGTTTTTACACAGCGCATGCCCTTCCAGCCGCAACCCATCTCTGGGAAACATGACATCCACACACACTCATTCACATACACACTCATACACTTTGGACTGTGGGAGAAACCAGAGCACCCAGAGGAAACCCACGCAAGTGCAGGGAGAACATGCAAACTCCACACAGAAACGCCAACTGATCCGAGGCTCAAACCAGCGACCCAGCGACCTATTTGCTGTGAGGCGACAGCACTACCTACTGCGCCACTGTGTCACCAAGAGTCAAGTTTGAAATAGTAAAAAAAGTACTTTGTGGTCATTTTTGAGTAAGATGCTAATGGTCTAATCCAATTCCATTCATTATGCTAAGCTAAGCTAAAAGTGTTCCTGCCCATCCCTGAGATGGGCTGAATGGATTCAAACATTATAAGATTCAACTGTTTGACTATAGTAAAGCTGTAAAATAAGCCTATTTCCAAAAACAAGTGTGGTGCTCCTTTAAGACCAGGAATAATCTCTGCTCAGGCACAACAATGTATTGTCCTCCCTGAAATCCACTGATACCACTGAACAGTAGCCTGCTTTATAAATGCCTCTGACAGCCTGCACCAAAAATGCTGCGGCAAAGAGCTGCTATTTTTAGCTGTTCCCCCCTGAACCTGCTTATACAAGAGGCTGCAGGTCAGACAATGGGCTCTTTCTGCTGTGCTCTGCTCATGCGTATGTGTGTGTGTCCTGCAGAAGCTGCTGTCGGATGTGGAGGTGCAGATGGAGCTGCAGGACCCCCAGCACGCTGAGCGTTTCTGGGTGAACGTCAGCGCGATCTGCCC